>NW_013185653.1:0-521 GCF_000004155.1 Schizosaccharomyces cryophilus OY26 | reverse complement strand
TTACAACTTCGACTTTGCTGTAAGGTGTCAATTCCAACGCTTCAAAGATATGATACATATCTGGATGAATTCTTTGAGTGCTATATTCCTGCTTCAAGAATTCTCGTAGTTTCAAATAGTACGGCGCTTGAAATTGATCTGCTAAAACCGTCTGCCAATCATTATGGATAATTTCTTTCATGCTCTACACTCCTACTTCTATTCTTAGTAAAAACTCTCCATTTTACATGGAAAAACTAGCCTATGCGTCGAGAAGACCATTTTCTACCCAAATAATTCTTTTTAAAGAATTCTCTCGACATGGCTATCCTCTTTGGGATTATGGTACACTATCGGTGTATGATAGGAAAGCTAGGTGAATAATTTTGATAAAACTCATTGCCTCTGATATGGACGGTACACTGTTAAACGATCAAATGCAAGTCCCAACAGCAAATATCGCAGCCATTCAGAAAGCTCAAGCACAAGGAATTGAATTTATTACAGCGACCGGACGCGGAATGAGCCACGCCAAAATCTCC
>NW_013185652.1:0-534 GCF_000004155.1 Schizosaccharomyces cryophilus OY26 | reverse complement strand
CCCTTTGAATAAATGTCTGTATTGATGTAACCTGTCGTCAATAGAATCACTTTTGACGCATCAAAGGATTCAATGATTTCTCTAATATTTTCGCCAAAGGTTTCAAGTGAATTTGCCTGCTTCAACGAATCATTGGTTCCAAAAGAAATGACCACAAAATCACCTTCTGCATCCACGGCTTCACTCACCCGAGCCAAACCATCAGAAGAAGTCTCACCGCGCTTGCCTAACTTGACTAATGAGTAGCCGGGAAAGCCCATCTCCGTCAGTTCATCAAGAATATACTTATCTAAAATATCACTGGTTTCACCATTCATGACTCCAGCTAATAAACTGTCTCCGAACAAAACGATTTTTTTCATCATACACACTCCTTCTAACAATTTTCTTCCTTATCATAGCACGAAATGCGGAAATTATTTAGGCAAATAGCGCGGGCCGAATTCCTGTCGTGCCTTTTTACTATATTTCTGCACAAAATCCGATTTCGCATCCGTATAGGCATCACGATTGTGCTCAAACTTTTCCTTTAAC
>NW_013185651.1:0-549 GCF_000004155.1 Schizosaccharomyces cryophilus OY26 | reverse complement strand
ATTCTACATAGAGGTTATGATCACCCCAACTGTTTTTCACAGTAAAGGTTGCTTTTTCTCCTTCATAGACCGTCTTAGACGTTGCGTCCCATTGCGGACGTGTGCGGATCTGACCAGCTCGTGTAGTCATTTTGCTTTTCCAGTCAGTCACACCAGCTTTGTGGTTTGGGGTAATGGTGATACTTTTTGGTTTTTCATTTGAATTTTCCCAAACAAGAATTTGTGCGGCCATCCAACGCTGTTTTCCAGCGTCGTTATTTGCCCAACCGCCTAACTCACGGTAAGCACTAATAATGGACGTGATCGTTTCTTTTTGAGAAGTACTCAAATAGCTGCTTCCGGCATCCGTGTACGTCTTAGCTGCCGTGACCCCTGCTTGTAAACAAAACGCATCTTTCCCATCGATCGTACGTCGGATCCCTCGGTCTTCTGTATAAGAATAGCCGTTGCTGCGAACGATATACATCAGCCAAGGATAACCTGAAGGCGGATTGATCGTTGTTTCAGAAACTGTTTTTGAAACAGAAGCCAGCAAAGCAACTTTGCTTT
>NW_013185650.1:0-557 GCF_000004155.1 Schizosaccharomyces cryophilus OY26 | reverse complement strand
AAATTTTCCTTCAGCTGTTAAAAGACAGGACTGAGATTCGTTTATCTTCAGGAAGAGGAGATTTTTTAACTAAGTTCATTTTAACTAAAGATTGAACTTGCCGGCTAAATGTAGTAATATCCGTTCCTAAAGTTGCTGCAATTTTGCTGCATGGAAGGATTGTGCTGTTTATCAATTTCGTAAAGAATATGACTATGGATTAAAGAAATATCATGGCCCCCTACAGTACAACAATTCTTGTTTAGAAAACCAAAATGCCTTGTCATGACTTGAAAAATCTCACGAATATTTTCCATTTATTTTCACCTCTTAATAATATTTATAACTCAATAATTTGCAAATTACAAGTATTTATTTTTCAAAATAAGGGTCAAAAAATTTCAACCCTTATTCGAAAATTATTCACCTAATTGTTCTATTTGTTCATAAATATTTTGTATATCTTGTACAGATTTCAGTACTTCACTATTCTCGATAAACTCTATATTTAATGTTCCATTCTCAAGTTCTTGCTCAAATGTTTTCAGCCCTTGCTGAATGTTCTCGTTATGATTTAA
>NW_013185649.1:0-2253 GCF_000004155.1 Schizosaccharomyces cryophilus OY26 | reverse complement strand
TTGAAATAAGAGATATGAGAATATAAGATTTTANGAGATACCACATAAATACATATCACTCATTAATCGAAATTTTGTAAAATTCATATACTTCTCATACCTGAATGACATGTAAAATTTCAGGCAAGCGCAATAACAATATAAACCTTGAATTTTAGTCGATAACACCGCTACTTGTTATGGTCATGTAAATAGATTGTGCGTTCATAGATGATGCTACGAAGTAGGAAATGAAATTGAAAAATACATGTAACAATATGTTCTACAGTTGCAAAAAAAATGTTGGTTTATCGTTTCATTCTTTTCGTTTATATTTCGTTTATACAAGTATGTTAATGAGAAGCTTTCCTTTATTTTAGAGTAGAGTGTTTTTTTTATTGCTTATCACACATAGTAAACAACATTATATGAAGTGCAATTATGAGGCATCATGCAAAATAACGTGTAAATAAGGTTGGAACATGCGAGAACATTCTTTCATCATATTAGAGAGGAAATGCGGAAATAGTTTCTAGATATAGCTGAAATATCGAGCAAAACAAGGCAGACAGCCAAGAAATATAACACAAACTTAGAAAGAAAAATTAAGGAGCAAAGAGCAGAAGAACAAAGAACTTGAAGGAGTCAAAGGAATATCTGGAGGTTCCCTCGTAGTGCCAAAGTTACTGCGTCTAGAAAGTACTAGCTGATTCTTGTGGAAGGTTCAAAATCCGTCCTGCTCAAGTATAAATATGAGTGCAGCAAATGTAATTTGGACAACGACAACAAAAGTTTTAGAATTGAGAGGCTTTTTTTCTTTTTTCTTTTTTCTTATTGCTTTTTTCTTATTGCTTATTGCTTATTGCTTATTATTTAAACCCTTGCAAGCGAATCCGATTTCTTAAGGTTATTTATAAAAATGTCTCTTCAACCCTTCTTTGAATTGCATCCATTCGAAGACGCGTTTTCTGACTTTTTGAGTTATTCCCCCCGCCTTCAACGTCAAAATCGCAATTTCGATTTATCACCTGCCATTGATGTTCACGAAGGCAAAGATACTGTTGCCGTTGATGTAGAGCTTCCTGGTGTCAAAAAAGAAAATGTTCAAGTCCATTATGATGAAGGAAAACTGACCATTTCTGGAGAATCATTCAATGAACGTAAAAGTGAGGGAGAGAAAGGAAACCAACGATGGTCCGAACGTCGCTTTGGTTCCTTCTCTCGAACAATCAGCATCCCAACCAACATTGATTCTGACCGCATTGAAGCCCAATTCACCAATGGAGTTTTAAGCATCATCTTGCCCAAGATGGAACAATCTCATTCGAAGAAGAAAATTACCATCAACTGAATCTAGGAAGGAAATTTATGATGCGTACGAATTTATGACGAAACATTTTGTAATGGGAAATTATTAAAGCGATATAATAGAACCTCTAATAGCTTCTAATAGCCTATAATAGCTTCTAATAAGCAAAGAACTAATGAATTAAATGAACCTACAGAGTTCCTCGTAGTATAACTTTCGTAATGCACCTATGAAAAGAAGCTTAGTAGTAAACGACTTGTTTAAAGCGAAAGCATTATAAACTGTGAATGCAACTTTTACAAGGTCCTTACAAGCTTCATTTATGACCAAATATCCCAATAACTACAGAACAATGATTTATACCTATGAGAAAAAAAAGTTTCTTCAATAAGCTGTGTTAATGCAAAAACGATCGAAGAGGATCCTGACCTTCTAATCTAATAACTTACTTTATAAAGGCTATAAATGCTACTAGTTTCATAGTACATTATTCTGTATTTAACCTTTAAGATTTGTAGTTTCGCTTTCCTACCATAGACACTAACTGTTCCAACACCTTTGTATCCGCCGTTCGTTTTAAAAAGCAAGGATGTGCTAAAACAAAGTAATCTACAAGTTGTGAAAGAATGTTTAATGTTACTTATTGATAAAATCCTAATATTCCTAAGTATTACCCGAAATTCGTAGCGCTGAATTATTATTAGGTATTACATGAATTGGAGACAAAAGAAACGAGAAGTGTAAACACAAATTCAAACACCAATTATATTCACATGATTAATTAGTAATTGTATTCGAACAGAGGAGGAATAATTACCGAGAATGTTTCCAAACAAAATCATCAACGAGGGTGATTTTTCCGAGTAAGTCCGTATATTTGCGTTAACTAGCCAATCAATTTTTTCTATACTAAGATTAGCAATAACCATATATTCTAATTCAGTTTCAACTTAACAGATACAATT
>NW_013185648.1:0-2369 GCF_000004155.1 Schizosaccharomyces cryophilus OY26 | reverse complement strand
AGGGTTTTGGCTTAGTTACACGCCCAGCATTGTTGATAAGGATATGAATCGTAGGTCCGAATGCCTTTATAGTGGTGTCAACAATAAATTTAGGACTGCCAACATGGCTTAAATCTGCTTGAATCTTAATTGCATCTGCCGAAGTTCCAAAGCCTTTAATTTTCTTAACCAATTGTTCTGTCGCTTCAACACTACTATCTGAAGTAAACGTAAGGGCTACTTTGGCGCCTCGAAGAGCTAGCGCTTCAGCTATAGCTGCTCCAATTCCTCTTGAAGCTCCGGTGACGATTGCTACTTTGTTTTGAAGGGGCAAATTGGTTTCTGTCATGTTCACAAGTTCGTAATATACACTAAAAGGAGTATTTGCTCAAGTATTTATATGGATGTCATTCCAAGTTGGCTTTGTCATCATAAATTTCAAGTTACTAATCAATTCCTTACTTGCATAAGTTTTTTCCTTTTTTTTTTCTTTGGTGAAAGTAACAAGGTAACGAATGACTAAAAATAAATATTTACTTCCTTAGCGACGTAATTTTAAGTTTTATGGATGACTAATATTAAATAAAATTAGCCGATTTGGCACTGTATGAATACTCTGATCAGAATATGCTTCCATATCTTAGTCGGTCTTTGCAAAGGGTAAATGTAATTCTACAAGGAATTGCGAAAATTTTAGACTGCTGAATCAGAAGACAGTTGGTTGAGCTTTGATTACAAAATTTACACCGTCAACAATCAGAACGTATTCACCATGACTAAAATTTGTAATAAAGAAGGAAAAAATGTTCTCAAAACAATATTCATACATGCGTGGAAGCAGACTGTTTTATCGGCATGATTACAAACCCTGCAAACCTGTTCACACAGATCCACTGATTGGGACTGAAAACTTCTTATTTAACTGTTTATTTGTTTATTTCTCCCCAAAAAAAAGATGCGCTCCAAAAATAGCTTGAAAGGTGGTCCATGACGTTTCCTTCGTACGTATCTTGTCATCATTAAGGATTCATTGTAAACGTTCAATTTCACAAACAATAATCGTATCTTTTAGTCTTCTTCATTCCATTCTTTTTGTTTCTTTAATTTTCTTGTGAAATTTTGCAAATAAAATGCGAAATACATTTGTTTCATTACTAAATGTTTCGGAAACATCATTCTTAGATGTACCGAACTTGATCCTCTAACAATTTTACTATAGAAGTAAACACTTCGAACCACTTTTCCTTTTACCCGCATCTCAAATAATTTATATAAAAAAGGAAGAAAAAGAAGCTGGTTTAAGGATTTCCTTTTAAATACAATGTGTAATAAATGGTATAGTGTGAATCAAAAATCTAGAAGAACGGCTATAATGCTTAATTTAGAGATATTCAGAATAATGGAAAGTTTTTAGACTTTGAAAGACATTAATTGTTACTCTCAAAAGGATGAAAATATCCTGTTTATTCAGGCAATAATATGTCTGTTTATAGATTTTTTCTATACCATTTCAATTCATAAAACTTATCGTAGTTTATCTTACATTGATTGAGTTAAAGTGCATCTAAAATACTTAATGAAGAATTCTTAATAGGCTGAATTTTTTATAAACGAAATATACGAAGGACACAGCGCTGTCACTATATATAGATGTATTAGCGTATATGCTGTAAACAAAAACTCAATTGATTATTACTGTAAAAATCAAAGACTAAGTATCTTTTTACTTTAAAATATTGATAATAAAAGAATCAGATCTTCTTAAGTATGAGCATTATTGTATCTACTATTTTTGATAATGCATTTGTCTTTAAGTAAATACACTTTGAGGTTTATAGAAACATAAAATTAAATGATTATTAGAGAGAAGTCTAAATAGAATGATGACTTAATGAATCCTTTCAAGGAAAAGACTGATTATAAAAAATTTCAGTAAAGTACAGTGTTATATATACTTTGACTTCTTGATAGATTGGAGCTCTGTAGGGCTAGAGTAAACTATAATAAATGCCTCGATTGTGAATAATGAATTGAGAAGAAAACAGCCATAAATTACAATTAGCCAAGTTTCGTAATCTTTATTAGATCCTTCAAATAATAAAAATACGGACAGGATAATCAATGAGAGGAATTCCGAGAGTAAATCTTCATAAAAAAATATTACGATCGGCCACTAACACCGTGAGAAATACATTAGAGCTTACAGCTATAACTTGGTGAAGTAAATTGATTAATCACGTAAATCCAAAGAAAAAAAATATGCGTTTTAATTCAGGGACTATACATACATTCATGACTCCTTGCCATGACAGGTTTTTTTCAATACCCCTTTGACAACTAAAAAAACCTAAAATACTTAAGGGAATCACAGACTTTCATGTGAAGCTGAT
>NW_013185647.1:0-2387 GCF_000004155.1 Schizosaccharomyces cryophilus OY26 | reverse complement strand
TCTGTTTTCTTTTTCTTTTTCTTCACTGTTAATACAATTGCTGTTTGAGTTATGTTGGATAGCAAGCGAATAATCCAAGAGAAAGAAGAAGGCAACCATCCCTTCTCTCCATAAAAACATGATAAGTTATACTTTAAAAGCTGAAAAATCAAATGTTATACAATTAGCGAACGAATGAATCAAATAATAGCAAGTGCAAAATGACTGATTAGGCTAATTAAAAAGAAGAAAAAAACAAGAAAAAGAAACCCAAAAAAAACAGAAGCGCGATTTTTTTTTCGCCTAGTTGCTACGTACTAGCGATGAAAATGCATAGAGAAAGGCGTCTACCAACAAGAGGCCTCGTGGCCCAATGGTTAAGGCGCCTGACTACGGATCAGGAGATTCCAGGTTCGACTCCTGGCGGGGTCAAAAAGCTCTTGATTTTTTCCTTTTTCTTATTTCCTTTTTGCTTCTATTTTCCATTATTTGGTTTATTCAATCGCTATTTTTCTGCCTTCATTATCTTTAAAGTTCATAAAAAACAACTATAGTTTATAGCTTCTCAAAGCCTCAAAATTATACTTCAACTGCAAGTACCAATGATGTGCAAGCACTTTTATGTACGAAATTAATAAAATAGTTTCGATAAATGAGCTTATGACATTCTTTACTCTCAAAATATACGTCAAGTTTATAGTAAAAATATTCACCGAATATGTCCTCTTATTAACTTTGATATAGTAGTTATTGTAATCTTTTTAAGCCTCTGTAAGTACTACACGGTGCTTATTTTCTGGTAATTAAAAATCTTCTGAAATTTTAAGGCAACCAAACATTCTTGCATCGTTATTCCTTATCGATTTTTAATGATATGGATCATCCCATCCTTTGCGTCAACTTCGCTTTATATATAAAATAATATCCATCGCCATATTTTCTATCGGCGAGAAAACTGTAAAAGAATTTAAAGGCTTTTTGGTATTATGAAAGCTCTTATATAGGCAACTCTGATTTTCTACTACCGACTAACGTAATCGCTAAGAAGCTCTTGAGGAAAAAGGGGTAATAAGAGATTGAAAATTATTGAATTCAGTGGGAAAGAGATGTTGAAGAGAAAGGGGAAGTCTTTATAGGTTCCCTATTCCCCTAAAATACATATTAGCCATCCTTAATTTGATTTCTTAATATTCACATCTCCAAATTTTTATATATGCATCTTTGAAAGGTATAACCATAAATAAGAGCTTTTTTTTTTTTCATATACATTCGTCACTTTTGGCATGTACGGCTGAAAATGGAAGCGTTGTGTATGTTTTACCGATACGAAAAGGGGTTTAGGGTTTACAATACCGAGTAATCGCTTCTGCTTGATAGAGCACTGGATTCAATTCTCAAGCGAAGTTTATCTGCATCCATTTGGTCTTCCACTAGTGCGGAATATCTATCGTGCATACAATATTTCTCAAAATAGCATAAGTGACCTAAACTGAGCTTTGTTGGGAAAGTGACATAATGTACTTTATTTGATACATTATAACTCATGTTAGGATTACTGCTTTTTCGGTATAAAACTTTTGTTTGCAATCTATGCCGCAGATATATTTTGAATCACGTTTGCCAACATCGCTTGCATTATTTATCGAAACCTCCAATACAGTGTTGTCATTTCCATCGTTGGAAAATATGAGGAAATTCCAGGATTTTGAAGACATCCCAATTCAATTTATGAAACGATATAAAAAAAACAAAAGAAAACCGGAACAAAGACAAAGAGAACAACAAAAAGAGAAGCCTACAGCACCCCGGATTCCCATGTTGTCTCCAACCATAGTACTAACGAGGCCCTCAGACGCTTAACTGCAGTGATCGGACGGGAACTGGTGTTTTCGCCTAGGTATGGCCGTAGACATCTTTCAACGCAAGATGCAAATTCTATAAAGTATACTACTAGTAGTGCTTGTAATACTTTCATCTGTAGTAGGTAGGAAGTAGTCTACCTATTGATATTCACAGAATAACGACACGAAGAAATGATTCCTTTTTTATAGTTGGACCTCTGAAGCTTCATCAGATCGGAAAGATTCAACCGATTTGGCTATTAGATCCATTTTCAGCCATGGGATGATCACGGCAACAATTTCCTCCTGTCTATTATGCGAAGTGTTTTCTGGTAGATTTGGTATTCAATGACTAGCATTTCCTTCCATCTTCTCAGATATAATCGAAAAGGAATTTAACTGCTTGGCTCTTTTTTACCTTCTATCATAGCTACCTGTTACTTTTGTTAATATTGTTATTATTATTAATATTATTATCGTAGTCCTTTTTGTAGTATCTCTGAAAAAAAAAAAAAAAATTGAAGTAGGCCATTGTCTGCTGGTCTTCCTTACACTTCTTGGTACAAC
>NW_013185646.1:0-2389 GCF_000004155.1 Schizosaccharomyces cryophilus OY26 | reverse complement strand
GGTTTGATGACAAGTTTCACCTCAAACAAAACTCTAGCCATTGCCATTGCGGTTGTATTTTTCGTGTTTTAGAGCTGTGATGAAAGGATTTTATTTATTCCTATAGGGGGATCAAAAGAAGGTGCTTTTACTTTGGACTTTTCTTGCGCTTTTTGGTCTTTTCCTATCAATATTCGATAGTTTTCACGGCTGATCTCTGATTTTTGTAGAGGGCAATTGATGGTTTGTTTTGTTCTTTTTTCTTTAAGGATGAATGAAAAGCTGCTAGGACTTGCCAAAGCAGCCGAATCTTCCTGTGGGGTTTCTCCCGCGAGTTCTGACAGCGATTTACCGTCTTACAGTGAAGTCCAGTATTCCCATTAGGATGACTTGGAGAAGGGTTGTTTATGTTTACATCCAAGCCTCGGTCCACCATGTTCTGAAAACCAGAAAGACGAGTTCTCAAAGGATGTTTCTACAACAATTTTGGGTTGCTTTGGTGCTTTCTGCAATGGAGCTAAGACTAAGTTCTTGCTTATTTTTAGTTCAGCGGCATTCGCGAGGATTCCACCCACTGCGAAAAAAAAAGTAGAATGAAGGACTTTGTCATTAATACGTGATTTTGCATTTTCATATTACGTTCTCTTTCCTTTTTTAAGGGATAATATGTTGAAGGTGACTTCAAAAAATGTTCAAAACAGCGTAGCAGCTATTCTTTTCGCATTGGCGTTTTAAATTCTTTTTAAACTCGTTTTCGGGTACGTCATGAAAAAATAATATTTTCTGAAAGCTATGCTAATGAAAAATGAATAGTTTTATTGGATCTGTTGATTTTCTCGTTCGATTCACCTCCCTTGTTATTTTCTGCAGGCTCCATAGGGAGGGGTTTCTGAAGTTTCCAAAACGCTTTTTGCGTGGTTTCTGAAGGGTTTGATTGGATTTCGAAAGCTATTGCCTATGTTTAATATTTGAAGGAGCCGTGTCGGCGAGCGAAAATCAACTAACAATTCATGCAATACCTTTTATTTCTTAGAGTGAGTCAAATAATTTTAGTAGTCTTAGAAAAGAACCATCTACTGAATGTTTTTGAACGGTATCTAAGACGAACAAGAAGATCAACCTAAGAATACTGAAAGCGCTAAAGTTTGAATGACGGCTGATTACTTCTACCTTCCTCTTTTTGATTAACTTTCTATACTTTTTTTTATTTTTATTTTTATTTTGTTTAGATTTTTATAGACAACGTATCAATTGTTTGGCATTTAAAATATCATTATGCGTTTATGATTCATTAATGTATAATCATCATATCAAATCCTCTATATAAGTTGAACGTAGTAATATGTCATGCGCTGTCTTGCCCATAGTCTTCACCAGCTGACACTAATTTGACTTGCTCACCATTTAGAAATCTCCTTTATACAAATAAACTCAATACATTGACAGTCCGCCAGAAGCTGAAATGACCTGTCCAGTAATCCATCGGCTGTTATCATCGACAAGGAAACCAACAACTTCTGCTATTTCTTGCGGTTTTGCATAGCGGTTTTCATAAGGCGTAAGTTTAGCGAGAAATTGAGTGGTACTCTCTTCAAAGTCATTTAGCATATCCGTTTCAACTATTCCGGGGTTAATTTGATTAACGGTATGGCTTTGAGGGCCTAATTCGGCAGCCCAACATCTCGTAAAGCCTTCGATAGTAGATTTGGTTGCAGAATAGATGGGATATTGAGGGACACCCATCCTTCCAGCCACGCTTCCGACATTTATAATTCTGCCTCCGGTGCCAGCATTTTCTTCTTTCTTTGGAAGATGAGGAAATACTGCTTCCGTAAGGAAAAATAGACCACGAACGTTCAGATCAAAAGAATAATTAAAGTCTTCGATATTGTTCTCTCCCAAGGGTTTTGGCTTAGTTACACGCCCAGCATTGTTGATAAGAACATGAATCGTAGGTCCGAATGCCTTTATAGTGGTGTCAACAATAAATTTAGGACTGCCAACATTGCTTAAATCTGCTTGAATCTTAATTGCATCTGCCGAAGTTCTAAAGCCTTTAATTTTCTTAACCAACTGCTCTGTCGCTTCAACACTACTATCTGAAGTAAACGTAAGGGCTACTTTGGCGCCTCGAAGAGCTAGCGCTTCAGCTATAGCTGCTCCAATTCCTCTTGAAGCTCCGGTGACGATTGCTACTTTGTTTTGAAGGGGCAAATTGGTTTCTGTCATGTTCACAAGTTCGTAATTTACACTAAAAGGAGTGTTTGCTCAAGTATTTATATGGATGTCATTCCAAGTTGGCTTCGTCATCATAAATTTCAAGTTACTAATCAATTCCTTACTTGCATTAAGTTTTTTCCTTTTTTTTTCTTTGGTGAAAGTAACAAGGTAACGAATGACTAAAAATAAA
>NW_013185645.1:0-2392 GCF_000004155.1 Schizosaccharomyces cryophilus OY26 | reverse complement strand
TTTTCTTCACTGTTAATACAATTGCTGTTTGAGTTATGTTGGATAGCAAGCGAATAATCCAAGAGAAAGAAGAAGGCAACCATCCCTTCTCTCCGTAAAAACATGATAAATTGTACTTTAAAAGCTGAAAAATCAAATGTTATACAATTAGCGAACGAATGAATCAAATAATAGCAAGTGCAAAATGACTGATTAGGCTAATTAAAAAAAAAGAAAAAAACAAGAAAAAGAAACCCAAAAAAACAGAAGCGCGATTTTTTTTCGCCTAATTGCTACGTACTAGTGATGAAAATGCATAGAGAAAGGCATCTACCAACAAGAGGCCTCGTGGCCCAATGGTTAAGGCGCCTGACTACGGATCAGGAGATTCCAGGTTCGACTCCTGGCGGGGTCAAAAACTCTTGTTTTCTTCCTATTTCTTATTTCCTTTTTGCTTCTATTTTCCATTATTTGGTTTATTATTTCTTTTCAATCGCTATTTTTCTGCCTTCATTATCTTTAAAGTTCATAAAAAACAACTATAGTTTATAGCTTCTCAAAGCCTTAAAATTATACTTCAACTGCAAGTACTAATTATGTGCAAGCACTTATGTACGAAATTAATAAAATAGTTTCGATAAATGAGCTTATGACATTCTTTACTCTTTACTCTCAAAAAATACGTTAAGTTTATAGTAAAAATATTCACCGAATATGTCCTCTTTTAAACTTTGATATAGCAGTTATTGTAATCTTTTTACGCCTCTGTATGTACTACACGGTGCTTATTTTCTGGGAATTAAAAATCTTCTGAAATCTCAAGGCAACCAAACATTCTTGCATCGTTATTCCTTATCGATTTTTTATGATATGGATCATCCCATCCTTTGCGTCAACTTCGCTTTATATATAAAATATCCATCGCCATATTTTCTATCGGCGAGAAAACTGTAAAAGAATTTAAAGGCTTTTTGGTATTATGAAAGCTCTTATATAGGCAACTCTGATTTTCTACTACCGACTAACATTATCGCTAAGAAGCTCTTAAGGAAAAGGGTTAATAAGAGATTGAAAATCATTGAACTCAGTGAAAAAGAGATGTTGAAGAGAAAGGGGAAGTCTTTATAGGTTCCCTATTCCCCTAAAATACATATTAGCCATCCTTAATTTGCTTTCTTAATATTCACATCTACAATTTTTTATATATGCATCTTTGAAAGGTATAACCATAAATAAGAGCTTTTTTTTTTTTCATATACATTCGTCACTTTTGGCATGTACGGCTGAAAATGGAAGCGTTGTGTATGTTTTACCGATACGAAAAGGGGTTTAGGGTTTACAATACCGAGTAATCGCTTCTGCTTGATAGAGCACTGGATTCAATTCTCAAGCGAAGTTTATCTGCATCCATTTGGTCTTCCACTAGTGCGGAATATCTATCGTGCATACAATATTTCTCAAAATAGCATAAGTGACCTAAACTGAGCTTTGTTGGGAAAGTGACATAATGTACTTTATTTGACACATTATAACTCATGTTAGGATTACTGCTTTTTCGGTATAAAACTTTTGTTTGCAATCTATGCCGCAGATATATTTTGAATCACGTTTGCCAACATCGCTTGCATTATTTATTGAAACCTCCAATACAGTGTTGTCATTTCCATCGTAGGAAAATATGCGGAAATTCGAGGATTCTGAAGACATCCCATTTCAATTTATGAAACAATATAAAAAAAACACAAAAAACTGGAATAAAGTCAAAGAGAACAACAAGAAAGAGGAGCCTACAGCACCCCGGATTCCCATGTTGTCTCCAACCATAGTACTAACGAGGCCCTCAGACGCTTAACTGCAGTGATCGGACGGGAACTGGTGTTTTCGCCTAGGTATGGCCGTAGACAACTGTAATTATGTTATAAAATCTACATACATAATATTAATTACACAAGGTACTTGAAATAAGAGATATGAGAATATAAGATTTTTATGAGATACCACATAAATACATATCACTCGTTAATCGAAATTTTGTAAAATTCATATACTTCTCATACCTGAATGACATGTAAAATTTCACGGCAAGCGCAATAACAATATAAACCTTGAATTTTTATCGATAACGCCGCTGCTTCTTGTTGTCATGTAAATAGATTGTGCGTTCATAGATGATGCTACGAAGTAGGAAATGAAATTGAAAAATACATGTAACAATATGTTCTACAGTTGCAAAAAATGTTGGTTTATCGTTTCATTCTTTTCGTTTATATTTCGTTTATACAAGTATGTTAATGAGAAGCTTTCGTTTTTTTTAAAAAAAAAGAGTATTTTTTTACTGTTTATCACACATAATAAACAAGATTATATCAAGTGCAATTATGAGGCATCATGCAAAATAACGTGTAAATAAGGT
>NW_013185644.1:0-2394 GCF_000004155.1 Schizosaccharomyces cryophilus OY26 | reverse complement strand
CTATAACCTCAAAGTTCGATGGCTGCTTGTTCATTCTCACTACGCATATACTTGTATAGCACCTTTTTGTAATATATTAAATCTCTGAGCAATTGCAATTAAACTTGCTTGAAGCAAGGCTTTCCTTAAAGTTGGGAAAATAACTAAAAAATTCAAGTGCATTTCAAACTTATTTTTTTTGACTAGTCGCGGGA
Organism: Schizosaccharomyces cryophilus OY26; assembly: GCF_000004155.1. Lineage (NCBI taxonomy): Eukaryota > Fungi > Ascomycota > Schizosaccharomycetes > Schizosaccharomycetales > Schizosaccharomycetaceae > Schizosaccharomyces > Schizosaccharomyces cryophilus. The sequence goes on along the minus strand of NW_013185644.1, from coordinate 2,200 downwards.
GATTTAAATAAAAAAAAAAAAATTCTTGAATATGGATCACAGCCGGAGAGACAAGCGAAAATAATCGGTAAAAGCCTTTGGGCAAATATCACTTTGGTAATAATTAACCCTTAATAATGAGAGAAAAGTTTACTTCGATTTACATCCTTTACCATTTTTATGTGCATTATCATCATACGTCCATTTCTTCTGCTAATGTGACTAATACCTATGAGTGTTTCATGTATCAGACATTCTAAGTCGTGATCGAAAGAATTAAATTAAATCAAAGTAATTCTTGTTGACCGTGGTTATTTGAGCAAACCCAATATTCACACCATCAATCATCATGTAGGTTTATTAGACGGAAAAATCTGGATCAAGCTATATTGCGCCGTAAATGAAATGTAATTTTTAATGTATAAATGGAACTATAGCAGTGAATTCCTCGAAGCTGCAAGCATTTCACTTGGATCTATCAATCATTACTCATACCCACCTTTATACTAAAATCCGAATCTTTTGGTTTGATTCCTTTTATTTCAGTGCTTAAGTAGAGTAGACAAAAAATATCAACGAATCCAATACAAGACACTATATAACTATTGTCACTATGAAATCGTTATTCGGCATCAGATAAAAAAACCTCTGATGAAAAGTTCAAATCTTAAAGGATATAAATTTGTTATATGTTATCGCACTTGAAGGTGCCATATATTAATTTGTGCGTGGCTGAGCGACTATAATATGATGTGTCACTCGCATTCATTTAGGCTGTAGAGTCCTTACTTATCTAACAATTAATACGTGATTAATAGTTTTTAATGAACCCTTGCTTTTACTCATAAAACCAAAACAAGCAGCAACCTGTTAGACAAGAGAGTTTTCTAGTACTAATGTGTACTCTGTGCCTACTCGGTTTAATGTACCTACAACCTTACAGTACATTCAATCCGGGTCTTAGTATTCTAATAACGGTGCATCATATCAATAAAATGTATACAGTTGCTAAGACTTTTTCCATCTCTAAAACAATTTTTACCATTGACTCTAATCAGCAAATCCCTATAAATAAGGACGAAATTAGATAAGTTAGCTGCTAGCATGAGGCACCTTCAAGTCACTCTCGTAACTGACCAAAATAAATTTCCGATTTACTGAAACCACCGTATAATAGCAATTTACGGCTGACAAAAAATAGTAAGGATATATTTACAAAAACCTAGCTATCACTTCCATTTTTACATCTACTTACTCAATTCTCTGGAGACGCAGCGTTTCCTACACGAGTTTCGTATACCCTTAATACTAATGATGTGGTCCTCCACAATAATTTTCCTTCTTTTCTTATTCCATAAAACTTTCAAGGGCACCTCATCTTAAATGAACTCAATAATCCTTCAAATAAAGAGGCCTTCGTTCACTAGTCTGTTTTGAAATCCGCTTCGTTAGAGTATAATACAATAATTGAGGGCTGGATTGGATAATTTACCTAAATCGACTTTATATTTATTATAACTGGGAATAATAATTTCTTAAGCTGTTGATGTGATAATAAATCGCGCATATAATTCTTGTCACCAATTGGTACGTACTGAAGCTGTAATGTAAAAATAAAAAAGACCGCCGGCGTACGCAGTTTGAACATATAGATAATTAATGCGTATCGAACGTAGCACATTTTACGTGAGGAACAGAAACGGACGGCCTGCTAATAACAGCTTTTCCTTCTTCTGGATTTTTCTTTTTTCTTGGTAACTAGTGCATATCTGTATAGTTCGAATACCTTAACCTATTTTCTTACTTCCATGGCAGTTTTGTATATCAATAGTTTAACTCTGAGCAGCTCAAGTATGTAAAACACGGATAGAATATTTCACACATATCCAGCTGGGAAGCATAGAATGACTCCTGCTTTTCGTTCCTGTCTTTCACTTACCAAATCGGAAGAAGGTATTCTTCTATCTCAAAGTCAATAAATACAACCTAGAGGAAAACAAGAATAATATTTAGCAAGTGTCCATAGTGCAAACTCTACTAATAAAGACATTTAGAGGGCGCATGAGTCAGGAAAGTCTGTTCATTATAAAGAATGCCCACCGAACGGCTTTCAATCGGAAAATAGTTGTATTTCCTTTCATTTAAAAATGAGAGAAAAGACTGTAGGATCCGAACTAGAGCTGCGAATATCTTTTGTTTTGTTCATCAGTTGCTTTAATAT
>NW_013185643.1:0-2619 GCF_000004155.1 Schizosaccharomyces cryophilus OY26 | reverse complement strand
TGTGTAGTAAAAATTTGTCAACTAAAAAGTTTATGTAGTATTATTGTTTGTTACTATAGGTAAAAGCAAGTTTTCTGCCGTCAAATTGCTTGTCCAAAAATTTTCGATTATATATAAATATACATAAAATTATCTATAATAAAGCTTTTGTAGGTTAGGCTCGTTCTGTCAAGTAGAAGAAAAGTTATTCAACAAACAAAGATTTCACGAAAGCAACGTGTCTACATGTCCCAAATGATGTCTTGTTTATTAATTACGATTACAAAACAGTATAACAAGAGCATATGATGCCATATAATTAAAGGAAGAGATATTACGAATGGTAAACAAGGCATATAAAAGACAATTTAAAATTTAAAATTTAAAACTTAAACAGAATGGACAGCCTTCGGAATTGAACTCGTTTAAAAAAAAAATCAATTTTGTCTTAGCTGTCGGGAAAAAAATTTGTAGAAATCTTGAATCCATAGTCGAATTCTTCAGATTGGAAAAATGAGGAACAATTAGCTATTAAATATTATGTTAAAGGATTAGACAAAGAGGGCAAGCGGTCTGTCTAATAAGCAACTAACGAAACCTACTTTCCCTAAAAATACATAAAGTAAAATACATAAAAGTTACTCAATAATGTCTCTTTGAATAACATCATCTGGCAACTTTGTCCACCTGCTCTTGTAAATTCTACCTCCTTTCATGACAGCCAAGAGATGGCGATCCGGCCGGTCTAATACAGAGATGTCCTCCAAAGGGTTACTATTTAAAATCAAAAGGTCTGCATAAAATCCCTGCTTTAGCTGTCCCAACTTACTTTCCATACCTAAAAGTTTAGCTGGGTTTATTGTAGCTGCTTGTAGGATTTCGGCGGGAGTACACACGGAGGAACGTAATACAAACTCACCAGTTTGTGCTGAGACGAGAGGGCCGAGTAAATCGGAGCCATAACAAATTTTAACGCCAGCATTTTTTGCAATAGCTAGGGATTTCAATCCAGCGGCTAAAACTTTTTCGTTTTTCTTTCGTACTTCTTCAGGAAGAAAACCAGTAAATTGATCATTTGCCATCATTTTATAAGTGATGAGAGTAGGTGTAAGATATGCATCATGACTGGCCATGTATTCTGCTGTCGACTCATCAATCAAGTTCCCATGCTCAATCCCTCGTACGCCATTTTCTATGCAATGGCGTATAGACTGAGGCGTATAAGCATGAGCAGTAACATAAGTACCACTATTGCTTGCAGCTTGCACAATTGCCTTAATTTCTTCAGAAGTAAACTGGAGAGAAGATATATTGTCAGTTGGAGAAGCAACTCCTCCTCCAGCCATTATTTTTATGAAATCGGCGCCTTTCCTTAGTTCGTCTCGTGCAGCCTTTAAACATTCATCTGCGCCATCACATATTCTAGCAACTACATTGCTCTGACATCCACATGCATCCTGCACTTTGTCTTCAAAAACTGGATTACGCAAATCACCATGACCACCAGTTTGTGAGAGAGCATTCCCTGCTAGAAATAATCGGGGACCATGAATTATATCATCTTCTATGGCATCGCGAACAAATGCAGCAGCTCCACCACAGTCCCTGACAGAAGTAAATCCTCTGTCTAACATATTTTTACAAAGTCTGTGATATTGCAATACTATACGAGGTAACGGAAGTTGTAATCCAGTTTTTAGATCTGTTCCACCTGGAACAGCCACAAGATGAATATGGACATCAATTAATCCAGGACAAACAAACTGACCCTCAAGATTTACGGCATTAAATCCCTCTGGCACTTCTTTTTTGACAGTATCGACCTGACTAATAATTCCATTATTGATATAAATGGTGACATTCTCAATGATTGTTCCAGCTACAACATCGATCAAATTTGCATTTAGAAAGGCGTAATTCCTTTTTGGGGACAGTAACCAAGGCTTAGTGAGGTGGTCAATATCTTTTGACATTCTTCTTTGCTTATTCCTTTTTTTGTTCAGAAGAAGACAGAGAAATGAGAAAGACGAGTATAGTGCATCTATATCTAGATTTAAATTTACCTGTAGAAACACTAAATCAGAATTTTCAGAACTCACTTATCCTGATCAGGTCAAGCTAGAAGTAGCGTCGCTTCCCTTTAATAACATTTTTAGAAAGTCAGCATATTGATAGGAATTGATGGTCATATTTACTCATTATTCATTTTAGTCTATAATCTAAATTGCTTCTTCAATAAACTCATGGTTAATCATTTACTGACTGCCACTTGCGTAATGTACTACTAAATGGTGATTCAAAACATACGTAGTAATGCCATTGTCACGACACGATAGGTACATATTAAAATATACTATCCTAAGAACATATTGCTAAAAATTGGCAAATGTTGTAAGACTAAAGGAAGAGATATTACTATATTCGAAAAATCTGTCTATAAATAGCAAAATTTAGGAAAAAGACAATTTGGAAAAACTATAAAAACAAGAAGGGTATAGAAAATAAGGTAGACCATTTTTAAACAGAGAAAAAAGAGGAAAGCGACGTTGTCTGAAGGAAACAAAATCTTTACCCTACCTAGAGAAAAAACAGCTCTACTTGCATTGCATTCAACCAGGATGTAAAGCGGCATGGTTATTC
>NW_013185642.1:0-3263 GCF_000004155.1 Schizosaccharomyces cryophilus OY26 | reverse complement strand
TTTTGTCTGTCTGTGTCCTCCGTCTCTCACGATAAGCATTTTCGATACATTTGATTTGATACATACAGAACAAATAAATTACGAGTAAGTATTTTAACAATAATATTGTTACAACGAGTCCCGGGTAGCTCAATCGGTTTAGAGCGTCTGACTCTTATACAGGAGGATATCAGAAGGTTGCGAGTTCGAGTCTCGCCTTGGGAGTTCTACGTTTTTGCTATTTACTACAGCTATTCACAGTAATAGAGTTGACTAGGTAAAGAAATCACGAGTGTCTACTGTAATGTAATGTAAGGGAGAACAATGTTTGTAATTTTATGTACCAGTATATACTTTATGAATTCCGTTTTTAACCACAGCATGCAGCAATCTAAAAAAGAATACAAAAAATTAGAAGGAAAAAGGAAGAGGAAAAATTTTGACCCCGCCAGGAGTCGAACCTGGAATCTCCTGATCCGTAGTCAGGCGCCTTAACCATTGGGCCACGAGGCCTTATCTGTAAGGTAGAGTTTGCTATAAACTATTTTAATTTTAGGGCTAGCTGCTATATAAATCATATGCAATTGCATGGAAGTATTTTCAATTCAGTCTAGTCTGGTTCAACAAAGTCAAGTCAAGATAACCAGCACTATGCTATTTGCAAATTTTAACTTCCACTACTTCGTTCTTTTCTCCTTTGTTAGTCGAGCTGATCGGTTTCTTCTTTTTTTTTTTCTTTTTGTTCCTATTGTTTTAAGTTTCACACACGCACACAAAGTTCAAGAGTACCGTTTCTCAACAATATCCTATTATCTTATCAAGTTGAAGCAAAGCAGTAATTATCTAACGAAATTAATATTTGTATATATGTCGTGAGTTATTCTTGTACTACATATATGGACACTACTATTGTCCAGGGATCTGGTTTAAGTAATTAGAAAGTATTTCGATGATCTTATTTAGCCTGATCAGTTGAGTCATTGCAATCTGAAGATTCTGACTGTAGACACAAGAGCATATATAGTATTGCTAATCAAATTGAGTAATAAATTTCATCAATAGATAATCAACTGTTTACGTGTCTTTATTTTCAAATCACTAGTATCTTAATTTCTGTATTTCGTTTTAGATCGTTTGTTTACCATTTGTAATATATTACTCTTTAGTCCTACGACATTTTTTGTTAATATTCAGATATATTTTCCTATGGTAGTGTATTGTAATAGTACAGTATGAACAAAACACCTATCGTGACAATATGAACCAATGTTTGATGCGTTATTTTATTTTACATGGACGTTTTAACTTTTTTGTGGTTTCTGCCTTTTGATGCATTATACATCTTTACTCTACTTTAGAAGAAAATAGGAATGCGATTTATGTGTATACAGCATCATTTCGTTTCAACAATTTGAGAAGCTACTAGTTTATCTATAGACTTTTTATCTTCGTAACGTCTTAAAGTTTCGCTAAATCATTTTACACGTGTTACGAAGATCCACAGATCATAAGGATTTCGTCGGACCTAATGAACAATATTTTATAATTTATGCCATAAAAATAGATAGTCCTATGTGAGTGAGTTTGAATATATATATATATATATATACTTTTGGCTATTCGCTTCATAACAATTCATTTTTCTTCAGAAATCAGTACAAACTTGTCTTTATCTTGTTTATAGAGTAACAAGGATATACTGTTAACTTTCCTCATCGAACCCAATTTGGTTTGGTGGATGATCGATTAAGTTTTGACTACTGTTTTCAATATATCAAAAAGCGTAGATCTTGAAATTTTACGAATAGTAAACAAAACACGGAAATACGTTTTATGAGTTAAGGAACCTGATTCACAGAGAAACTATTGACTGGAACTGGAGAAACGTATTACGTAGCTATTTCAAAAATGCTATATAAATTGTTTCTTCGCTCGAAATACAATGATTATACGGCGTGAGAATCCTGCTGCGACTATAATTCTTCCAGTCTGAAGAGTGGAACTGTTTGAATTTGACTTTCAAAAGATATAGAAGCATGAAGATTGACCCTGAAAACTTCATGAACGGAGATGTCGTTCACCAGATGGAGAGGAAACAAGCAATAAATACAACAGGACTTGAGTAAACAAGTAAAAAAAGTTTCGTCCGATCAGATCAACTTAATGCATAAGGAGAGAATGGAAGAGAAAATGAGTCGAATGGATTTTGATGAAGGACTTTGTCCCTGAGCAACCTATAGACATTACTGAAAGTGTGCAATGCATATATGGGAGAGGTGAACCCATACTTAGATTAGATCAATGTGAAAGAACCAGAGATCTATATACCGGAGGAACACGCATTATCCGACTTTTAAAGGGACTAGGTTAGAAACTGATGCTTCTGGTTTTGCTACAGGAACCATACTCTCTCAAAAACAGAACGGTGGAATTTATCATCCTATTGCGTTCCATTCAGCAATGTTCATAGATCGGCAAAGAATTTGGTCTACTTGGGAAAAAGAAGCCTATGCAAGTATTGCAGCTCTCCGAAAAGAGTAACATTTTCTTGTTTGATACTAACGTTATGGTCAATTACAACCATTACCTATCGCGAAGAAACCTCTTTCAGACATTATTCAATGGAATCTATAATGGGATTACCCCAGCTTCTCAAGGTAAAGATGCTAACCTTTGTAGTCCTTTACAGTATTATGGGCGATATGAAAATATAATTTTAAGGCTTTGAGAAGCTATAAACTATAGTTGTTTTTTATGAACTTTAAAGATAATGAAGGCAGAAAAATAGCGATTGAAAAGAAATAATAAACCAAATAATGGAAAATAGAAGCAAAAAGGAAATAAGAAATAGGAAGAAAACAAGAGTTTTTGACCCCGCCAGGAGTCGAACCTGGAATCTCCTGATCCGTAGTCAGGCGCCTTAACCATTGGGCCACGAGGCCTCTTGTTGGTAGATGCCTTTCTCTATGCATTTTCATCACTAGTACGTAGCAATTAGGCGAAAAAAAAAATCGCGCTTCTGTTTTTTTGGGTTTCTTTTTCTTGTTTTTTTCTTTTTTTTAATTAGCCTAATCAGTCATTTTGCACTTGCTATTATTTGATTCATTCGTTCGCTAATTGTATAACATTTGATTTTTCAGCTTTTAAAGTACAATTTATCATGTTTTTACGGAGAGAAGGGATGGTTGCCTTCTTCTTTCTCTTGGATTATTCGCTTGCTATCCAACATAACTCAAACAGCAATTGTATTAACAGTGAAGAAAAGAAACAGAAACAGGAATGAT
>NW_013185641.1:0-3338 GCF_000004155.1 Schizosaccharomyces cryophilus OY26 | reverse complement strand
CTCTGTTCAAATCCTTTTGTTTGTGGATGATATCCTAAAGAGAACCTAAGATGCATGTTATGGTTTTTTATATGTTGTCGCCATTTATCAGAAATAAAAACAGGTCTTCGATCGGAAACAATGTCATTTGGATATCTGTGAGTTGGATATGATTTTGACCTCAAATATTTTAACTAATTGATCCTAGGTAGTGGTTGTATCACAAGTGATAAACCAAGCCATTTTGTTAAAGCAATCTACAATGGTTAAAATTGCATCTTTACCTTGAGAAACTGGTAATCCCTTTATAGAATCCATTGAATAATGTCTGAAAGAGGTTTTCCGCGATAGGTAATGGTTGTAATTGACCACAACGTTAGTATCAGACAAGAAAATGATACTCTTTTCGGAGAGCTGCAATACTTGCATAGGCTTCTTTTTCCCAAGTAGACCAAATTCTTTGCCGATCTATGAACATTGCTGAATGGAACGCAATAGGATGATAAATTCCACCGTTCTGTTTTTGAGAGAGTATGGTTCCTCTAGCAAAACCAGAAGCATCAGTTTCTAACCTAGTCCCTTTAAAAGTCGGATAATGCGTGTTCCTCCGGTATATAGATCTCTGGTTCTTTCACATTGATCTGGTCTAAGTATGGGTTTACCCTCTCCCATATATGCATTGCACACTTTCAATAATGTCTGTAGGTTGCTCAGGGACAAAGTCCTTCATCAAGATCCATTCGACTCAGTTTCTATTTCATTCTCTTTTGATGCATTAAGTTGATCTAATCGGACGAAACGTTTACTTGTTTCCTCTTCATAAATTGAAGGTACGTAGATAAATCATTAGCAGTTAAATAACTGAATAAATTGACAGAGGCATCTGCCAGCTTTGTTCAGCGTAACACTATTTGTTAGAAGCTCTATTCTTACAAAGCCATTTCGAATTTAGATTAGGATTGCAGGAAATAACTTGAGAGGACTCTCAAATCAAATGGTGAAGATAAGTGTAACTATTCTGAAACAGGAATTCATCTCAAGTTGCGTTTATTAACGAGTTTCAATTTGAGTAGTCTAAACCAAAATCACGCAAATAATTCTGGAACAATGCAAGTTATTATCGGGCTCTCATAGATTTTTTACACAGCTTTTGTTATTCATCTTAATTGATGAAAGGTAAATATAATCGCTGTACTCCTCAAAATTTGACCACAGAGATACTTGATTTCTAAGAGATGAATGGTGTGGTTTAAAAAAAGGATGAAGAAAACGGCTGAGAGATTCGATACTCCCTCTATTCACATAAACCAAAGGTTTTACAAATCCTTAAGAAGGAATCACTTGAGACCCAGATAGTCAAGCGGGTTGTTATTGATCTACCAAACAAGCAATCAGCACTTCTCTCGCTTTTGAAGGAAAAATTTGTTTTTTGAAGACTTCATCGAACAGATTGTCAATTGACTCAATTATTTTAACTTACGAAATTGTTTGAGTTTAAGGAAATTCAACGATGGAATTTTGAGCAGTACATTGCCCAAAACAACGATGAAATAAGAAAAATCCTAAAAAAGAAGTCTGAACATGCCAACGAAAACAAAATGATAGTTAACTATGAGCTCTTGAAAGCAATGACCGCCAACGAACAAATTTCCAATGCATCACTAAAAGCTGTTTCTTTACTGGTTGAGTGGAGTCGGAGTACCTGTGACGCTAATCATGGAAGACACCGAATAATAATCACTAAATCATGAAATTAAACGATGTGTAGAAACTCTTTTATAACCTTTTTTTGAAGTCTGTGAAAACACTCATATGCCACCTGCATCAACAGCACTAGCTGAACAAATGTTTAAAGACATCTCAACAAACCGTAGTGCTTCTTATCGTAGCCTCGCTTCTTCATTATCTACTTCTACTTCAACTTCTACTTCTACTTCGATGACATCTTGATTTCCTCTTTAACTGAAGGTCTAAAGATAGACATAGAATTCGTCTGCAGGAGCATAAATAAGGCAACAATCGATGTTTTTGGGGATAGAATTTAAGTAAGTCGAGAAATTTAAGAAAATATCAAAACAAGGTACCGTTTTGGGCAAAATACAAACACGCTTAAAGGTTACTGAGATGAATCACTCTTTTAGGTTTCGTTCACTTAATTTCTTGGGTTACTTGGGTTAACTTATTCTAACTTACTTTCTGCTTTCTAACTTGCTAGTTATCCAGGGAAACAATGACGTTAATCACCGATAGCCTTAAGAACATGACGTAAAGACCGCTTTTTTTTCTATCCTTAAAGTTACGACTGTTGAAGCAAAAATTAGCTTAGAAATAGATACAAGCTACCGTCTGTCACGCACTCTCTCACTCATAACATCCCAATCCTCTCATTTATACGAACAAGTTTGAAAGTTATCAACGCAAAGGTAGTAAGAGATATGAGCACGCTATACATTTACAATCATTGCCAGTTTAGAAAAGCCTGACCGCTGATCGTTAATCCCTGACAACATCAAGTGTACAAGAAATGCTTGTACATTTACATTTACATTTACATGTACATGTATATACATATGTATATATAATATAATATAATTTTATTTCACATGTTTCGGCTATTAAACAAAGTATTATCTCGGTTAGATGCTCTGGTCTCCACGTCTGAATAATGGTGAAGCACATCATAAAATCCCAATATCGATTGAATATCCAAAAATTCCTTATCTCGTGTATCTACTGATTAAAAAATACACAAACATTTAAAGCCATCGATTGTTCCCTGTTGTCTGATTGAGCTGTGATGGACGAAACATTTCAACTAGGAATTGAATAAGCCAACGAGATGTATTCACAGTATTTTAGGTTAGAGACGATTCCTTTATCAAAATTTTAACTAAAAGCCCAAAGCCCAAAGCCCAAAGTGCGAATGCAAGTGCAAGTGCAAGTGCAAAGCAAGGTCCAAGTCCAAGACAAAGTCAGCAAATTCCAAAGTTGGATTCATATTCTTGAATTTAGCGATGCGTGAGAGAACATAATTACAAGTATTTTTCTAAGATGTTCTTCAACTACTCAGTCATCTTTTTCCGTTACTAACAATAAAAGTCCAACATCCAGTAAGTGGAGTTTCAGCAATGTGTAGGAGCAAACCGCATCTTGATTAGCAGTTTCAATTATGAAGATGAGTATCTTTTTTTTTTTTAATTTATGTAAAAGGAAGAATAGGAAACCACAAGAATCGCTTTGGCTGGAAAATCCTTATCATGTTTAGATTAAAATAGATAGGTCTAGAATTTCAGCATCCTCTTTTTTGTGTTGACAATACTGATGAAAAAGACATTCATTAGTGCTGAGAATAAGAAAAA
>NW_013185640.1:0-4257 GCF_000004155.1 Schizosaccharomyces cryophilus OY26 | reverse complement strand
AATACCTGATCGTTAGGTTGGAAAATCGGAGGTGGAATTGTCTTTTGGTTGTAATACTTTGCGTATTTATCATTTGCTCTTCTGATACGTTCACGTATTTCATCGATGGATTCTGTTCTGTCCGGTAAATAAGGAATATCTAGTTCATCCAGGATTTGCGTATCCCAAGCGGTAACTATAGCTTGAATACCAAAAGCAGCATTAATTGGAGCTATTTTTGTAGCAGAGTGCTGTGAAGAGTTATAACACAACTGAGCTTTGAGAAGATAATTGACCCAATTTGTTAAATGTTTGTTCACGTAGCAACGAAGATATGACTCCAAGATTTGATTGACGCGCTCTGTTTGTCCGTTTGTTTGTGGATGATATCCTGAAGATAACATAAGGTGTATGTTATGGTCTTTGGCATATTGTCGCCACTTTTCTGAAATAAAAACAGGTCCTCGATCCGAAACAATATCAATTGGATATCCAAAACTGGATATGATTTTTTCCTCGAATATTTCAATTAACTGATCCGTGGTTGTTGTTGTGTTACAAGCGATAAACCAAGCCATTTTGGTAAAACGATCTACAATGGTTAGAATTGCATCTTTACCTTGAGAAGGTGGTAATCCTGTTATAAAATCCATAGAATAATGTCTGAATGGCTTTTCTGCAATGGGTAACGGTTGTAATTGACCATATCGTTGATGATTTCGAGTTTTATGTCGTTGACATATGTCACAATTTTTGACATATTTTTGGATGTCTGCGGTCATACCTTTCCAGTAAAACTTTTCGCGGATGCGATTTGTTGTGGACATTTTTCCACGATGTCCTCCTGAGACTGGCTGATCATGAAACTGATTGCATATGAGTTGTACAAGTTGTGGTAGTTTAGGAATGACAATTTGTCCTTGATCATTGACGATGAGACCATTTTTCACAGTGTATTGTGGGTTACGATTTATTCCATTAAGAATATTCTTTAAATTCTTGTGATGGAAATATTCCTGTCTCACGTAGTCGAATATGTTTGTGAGAATGTCTGTTTCCACGACTCGATTAACTATTTCAGTTTTGTGATCTGGACGACGAGAAAGTGCGTCTGCAGGTTCATTTTTTCGACCAGGGCGGTATTGGATTTCAAAATTGTATAAATCTAGTTCAGTTGCCCATCTCATGATTTTTGAGCGAGTGTCTGTGTGAATCTTAGTGAACATTGATGTTAAATTCTTATGATCAGTAAGAATTTGAAATGGTTTGTCAGTACCTGCCAAAAAATGATACCATTTACGTAAAGTTGCTATAATTGCATATGCCTCTTTTTCCCATGTTGGCCAAATTCGTTGCCGATCTGTAAATGTCTCTGAATGAAACGCGATGGGATGATAAATTTCGTCGTCTTGTTTTTGGGAGAGTATGGCTCCTATAGCAAAATCAGAAGCATCCGTTTCTAATCTAGTTTCTCGATGTGGCTCATAGTGTCTGAGCATAGAAACATTTTCGAGCTCTTTCTTAACTTGTAAGAATGCTTGTTGTTGACGATCTGTCCATTTAAATTTGTTGTTTTTCTTGGTTAAATCATATAAAGGTCTCGCTAATTTGGATAAGTTCGGCATAAATCGTCGGCTATAATTTACAAATCCTAAAAATGATTGTAATCTTCTAAGAGTATTGGGTATTGGCCAATTTGCGACTGCTTGAATCCTTTCTGGATCAATTTCAATACCTTTATCGGAGAATATGTGGCCTAGAAACTTTACTTTGTTTGTGAAGAAATGACATTTTTCTCGGTTTGCGTATAGGTTAGCTTTCTGTAATCTTTCGAAAACCTGTTGCAAATGCTTTTCATGGTCCTTCTCTGATGATGAAAATACGAGAATATCGTCTAAATAAACGATAACAAATATGTCAATAAAAGGAAGTAACACTTTGTTAATATATCTCTGAAAATTCGCTGGCGCATTTGTTAATCCAAATGGCATGACTGTATATTCGTATGCTCCAAAATGTGTTCGGAAAGCAGTCTTGTGTTCGTCACCTTCCTTGATTCTAAGTAGATGATAGGCCTCTTTTAAATCGATTGTACTAAAGATTTTGGCTCCGCCTAGCCAATTTATAATTTCTTCGAAACTCGGTAATGGATAATTATCCTTTCTTGTGATCGCGTTCAGCGGCTTATAGTTTATAACCATGCGATACTTATCTGTTCCCTTCTTTGGAACTATCAATGGTGCACACATAAAATTTGAAGAACTTTCGCGGATTCGCCCTTGAGTTAATAATTCTTGCACCTTTTCGTTTATTACCGATTTTTCACGTTGTGTGTATTGTCTCAACTTTGGGGTATAATCTGGTAATTCTTTTGTTAATTCAATTTTTAAATCACTATTCGAGTGTTGGGGCAACGGTATTTTAGTGTTTTCCGTGAACACTTTAGCAAACGGCTTTAATATTTCTTGAACTTTCGCATCGTTTTTGCTATATGTCTGGTCTTTTTCCAGATTCGTTTCGCCATATAAAAAATCTAAATTTCCCAATTTTTTAAGAAGAGTCCATCCAATGATGGCTTCATTTTCCGAAATTGGAGTAATTATGAATGTCTCATAAAATTTTCGATTATTTATTTCTACTGGCAATCTTAAATTTCCTTTAACTTCCAGCTTGTCATTTGTTATCCCCATAAATGTTCGGTTTTCTTTGTTAAATTTACGCGTAATTTGTTTGGCCAGATCTTCTCTCAAGATGGATACGTTGGCGCCAGTATCTATGAATGCATTGACCTTGAGGTTTGCAATTTTAACATCTTGCTTTTGAGAAGGTTGCTTTTCGCTGCGTTTTGGAAAATCTTCCACGCTTATCTTGTTTATAGAGACGACTTCGTCTCTTCTAGACTTACTCCTTTCGTCTAGTCATTCATTAGACTTTTGCTTTGGTTTCGGCTTATCAGCATGGTTGTCTCCGTTTTTCTTAGGAGTAAATTTTGAAGGTCGGAATTTTGGACGGAAACTTTTCTCTGATCTTTGAACCTTGTTATATCGAACCTGATTATTTACTGTTGTTACAGCTGCAGCGTGGTTTCCATGCTCATAATTATGTTTGAGAAGTTCGTTTCTAAAATAATTTGAATGAAACGTGAATACAACAACTTTCTTGATTGTATCCATGTCCAAATCGTCGAGCCATTTGTGAGTTTCATCAACATCTAACTCACCACGAGCTCCTTTTGCTAAATATTTAGGAATGGGATGAAACCAAGATTTTTCTCTCTCATTTAGGAACGTCTGTTCAAAAACCGTCTTAAAGGTCCTCTGAGGTCCTGGGATTTTTACCAATTCTCGTATCTGTCTTTGATAATTTTCTGGGGATTTGGAATATAAAAACGTAATTTTCTCGCGATCAGATGGAAATACTTTAGGTAAGTAACCGAAAATACTTTGCAGATTTTTCCCAAAAACTGCTACGGATTGCTCGGATGGTTCAAATATTCCAGGATTAAGTGGATGAATCATATTTAAATAGGAATCTGCTAGAGACCCATATTTTTCATGTACCAAAGCTATAATGTCCAGAGGTTTTTCTGGAATATAGTCTTCGTCAATTTCCATTCGGCTATTTCTTTCTTCCGTTTTTTCTTGAGCCTGAACTAAAAAGTTTATCTGTTGGCTTAAAGCATTTATCTTTTGTTCTTGTATTGCCATATGTTGAGCGAAGTATCCACCCCCAGTGTTTTCGGAGTCCATTTCCATCCTATATATATCTTTTGCAAGTTTATTGCAATAATTTCCACTCTACGAGATCGGAAGATAATTTGTCACGGGAGAAATCTCACACGTTATGAGAATGTAAATCGAGTGGAAGTAATAAGTACAATTACAAAATTGTCTATTGGAATTGGACGTGTTAGTACTACGTAGAGTAATAGTAATATGTCCAGGGATCTGATTAACTAAATGAAAACGACTAAGTGTCAATCTTATTTAGCCTGATCAGTCAAATCTTCCGATCTAAAGATTTCGACTGTCGACACACATATATATATTATTCTGTATATTTGCCATCGTGACTGGCTTCTCTAATTAATAGCAATAATCACGAATTGTAAATTTTAATCGGAGTTTCTGCAATCAAAGAGAAATTTGCATTTTCAAATTTTTGTTTACTTATTATCAAGCACAATTCTTTAAGCTTATGAATATTAACTGATATTAGCTAATATTCCATTCTTATAACGAATTGTTATATTATGAATGCTAACGAGGGACCCAATTA
>NW_013185639.1:3008-5987 GCF_000004155.1 Schizosaccharomyces cryophilus OY26 | reverse complement strand
CGTTTGTATCACCCACTACCTACTTGCGTACACAGGTCATACAACTATATGAGAATAAAAATCAAGATCTTCAACCAGCTCGAACAAAAGTAGGAAAGCAAGGAAGAACAGAAATTACGATATTAGAAACAAAAAATTAAATAAAAACAATACAACGTAAATCATAAAACCCAAGATAGGGAAAAAAATAACAAAGCAAAAACAAAATCCTCTCCCTCCGGGATTCGAACCCGGGCTGCCAGCGTGACAGGCTGGTGTACTACCCCTATACTAAGGAAGAATTTCTTGTTCTTCATTAAAATAATGACTTATTGTTATGCATGGACAATTAAATAAACTCTTTTCGAATGCTCTAGCTTTCCCTCTCTATATTTACTCCAGAACTTTTATTTACGGGTTAAATTTTATAATGGAATAGATACATGAAATACACTTTTCAAACTAAAATTAATTTGCCAATTAGCCAATTAGTAAACAAGCACGCCTAGTCAAAAGCAAACATTCCAGTAGTAGCTAGAGTGACTGACTAGGTTAGGGAACCATTGTTCACAGCTTTATCTATCTTATTCAAGCTTCTTGGCAGCTCATTACAGGTTTAATAAAATTTTAAAACGAAAATTATTGGAAGTTAGCACTTACACATATGAGAATAACAGAAAATAAATCCATGTCGTTGAATCATGCAAAGAAGAACCATTCCGTCGCTAACGTATGACAATTTTATCCTCTTCCTTT
Organism: Schizosaccharomyces cryophilus OY26; assembly: GCF_000004155.1. Classification (NCBI taxonomy): domain Eukaryota; kingdom Fungi; phylum Ascomycota; class Schizosaccharomycetes; order Schizosaccharomycetales; family Schizosaccharomycetaceae; genus Schizosaccharomyces; species Schizosaccharomyces cryophilus. The sequence continues at coordinate 5,252 of NW_013185639.1, read as the reverse complement.
TCATCTTCACTATAAATAAATTGTTATAGTTAAACTATGTGTACTTTCTTTTAAGTGTTTGGTTTACATGTTTTACATTAATAAAAAGATAGTTAACTAGCAAGCTCCAAATGATTTACACGGTTTTGTTCTCGCTTCTGCCACCAATCCTACAGACTTCGGAGCTAACAACTTTTAGAAATCCAGAGAATACATATATTTAAAGATCCGATATCACAACTAAAACATTAAGTAACGAATGAAAAACTGGAAGGAATTAACGATACGAATTGTAAAAAGTTTTAATGGTTTATTGTGGCATTACATAGTCGATTTTATTGTCTTTTTCAATTCTGTTCTATTTCAATTGCTTTCTAGTCGGATTTACATACTATTTACTTTTTTTTTGTTGCATTTTAGTCTATTTTATCTTTGAATTACCATAAGCGTTCGTTTATAATGGTACTGATAGCTTCATTATTCTCTTCGTTTTATATCGAGGTCATGAATCTACTTAAAGTAAAATAAAATCATACTTCCTACAACTGTCATTCAAATAGTATAACAGTTTACGGTCAATATCATATTTTGCTCAATATTTATGTACATTTCTTCGGATCCTCTGAGGCGCTGAAGTTTGGTAGAAGATAGCAATTACTCCACAGCTTTTAGCATTACGTTGGAAAATCGGGTTTCTATCAGTCTTAAAGTTGGTCTGCTTAATGCAATGTTCACATGAAGTAGGATTATATGACGTAGCCAACGTTGCAATTAAAATTAATTAAAAGAGGAACATTAGTTTGACAAGCATTTATGCATACTTTAGGAATGTATTGTAAAAAAGGTATAAAAATGAAAAAGTAAATAATGAAAGGGGTGGGACTCGAACCCACGAGCTTTCGCACTAGTGCCTTAAACTAGCTCCATAACCACTCGGACACCCTTCCTGTATTGATTGACATTAATTATGTAGTTATTTTAGAGTACTTTTTTAGGCGGATGGTCAAGGTTGAGTAGAGAGGTTTGGGAAATCAGGATTACTTATTATAAAGTGTCTACCTATGCAAAAGGAGAGTGGGTCCTTTCCAAGATCAGCAAGCTCACAGTTAATTCTCTTGAAAGCCATCCTAACTGTCTAACGCGTATAGATAACATTCACTTACACAACAGACATATTAATTCATTTTTTGCTTATATCCAGCACTTGTTCATTATACATAGAGGTTTCTGAAATGTCAGTATATCACGATATAGCTGAGCCCGTTCTTCAGTTTTCATTTTTTTTCCTTTTTTTCTTTTCTTTGTTTTTTTTTTTTTATTATATGCTAAAAGCATTAGATTAGGCACATTAACTTCTTGCAGCAAGGAAAACTCACTTATACAAGAATATGAATTTATAGTGTATTTACTTTCAGTGTCGTCCTCAATTTATTACGGCTTTCATCCTCATTTCGTTAAATTGAAGGTAAGGTAAACTAGTCGGTTCTTACTATAGTAAACTAAAGTATAATAAAAAGTAATATGAAAAAAACAAAACCAAGACGAATTAACCGACAAGATAAAATCTGCGAATGTGTATTTTTGTCGTGTTGGAGTGAATATACATTGATGAAATGAATAAACATAGCATTAATTATTAAAAAATCAATTTATAAAAAATTCTAACAATGATACATAAATTCTTTCTTGACAGATATTGTATCGATACTGTCGTTATTAAGCAATATTCTCAAACCTATTAAGTCTAAGAGTGCACGAGAGAACTTTGAAATGAACGCCAATGATTTGTTGAAGAAGCTTTACCAATAAAGTCCATCGCAAATAACAAAATGTAATAAAATAATACGAAATACAATTGTCGTTTGTATATGTGAGAATTTTGTTGCTATGTACCGGTGAATATAATTCATACATGATAAGAGTACATATTAATTACGCCGAATTCGTATACTTGGAATCTGTGTACAAAGATTATCATGAAAGATGGTGGTGTGGTGATAGAAATTAGATTGAAATTTTCCATGTTTATAAATGTCGACAGAAGGTTCAAAAATGTGTATTTCTTAATTAAGAAAGAAAAAGCAAAAAAAGAATAAAATTTTAGGAGTTGTAAAGAACAAAGAAAAAGAAAAATATTTTCCGTTGCGGGGAGTCGAACCCCGGCCGCGTCGGTGAAAGCGACGAATCCTAGCCGTTGGACCACAACGGATTCCTTGCTTTGCTATAAGCGCATAATTTATACATTACCTATTACACATACAAGAT
>NW_013185639.1:0-2312 GCF_000004155.1 Schizosaccharomyces cryophilus OY26 | reverse complement strand
AATACATCATATAAAATATACGATAATAAAAGTATTGTTTATGATGACTCAATTCGTTCTCAGTTGAAAACCTTATCATCTCTCTAAGAATCCCCTTTTTTTACTTACTTGCGAACATATTTATTCCATCCCCGTTATTGATTATAAGCCATCTATCATATTGTTTTTATTTTCAATTTCTATTTCCATAATCTGTATTCTCTTAGAACATTCTACACCTGCCATATTCGTTTTTAGAAATTTTTAATTTTAGAAAGAAACCAGTTGCTAAAAATTAAATCGTCAAGAAGGTGTTGGCAAAATTTGTTTGACTATAAGTTTTTGCGATTTATTGTACCTGATGCAATTGCGAAGTTTCTCAACCTTAGTCGGTAGGTGGAAGATATGGAAGTTCACTCAGTAAACTGAAAAGTTTATCGCGTAATGCCTCTTGCTCAATTCATGCACATGTAATTTTCTTAAGAAACATTTCCATATTTTCATATATATGATGCTCTTGTTATTCTTTTTAGCTTTAGATGTATACAATATACTTCATGCAAAAATGACCAGCTTTAAATTATCCTTTATTATATTTTTCTATATACAGAAAAAAACTCTACATTAAGCTAATAAACTGGGCAAAATTTAGCTTAGTTTTTCATTGGATTATCAATAAGAGATCATCACTTTGCTTTTTAACGTACACTAAGGATACTTTATCACATAAAGTTGATCATTGACTAAGAATTAAGAACGACAAACATAAGTCTATTATAATCAAGCAATAAAAATTTTATGTCAATCATTATATAAAATGTATCGTAAACCTTGATTTTTATTTAGAAGTTCTACGCAATTCAATATGATTTCCCATTAGGAGTTATTTTAACATAGAAAGATATAATATAATTTATAATGAATCTGTATATCTTAACTTTTCTTTTGAGTTTTATTTGGAGTCAATACGTACCAGTATAATGCGTAGATCCGATACATAAGGTTTCGGATGTAGGCAGGCATATGCATAAATTTTTAGGTTCGTAAGAGTCATAAGTAAAAAAGCTCATGTCAAGCATATAAAGATTGATGAACCTCGTAATATATAGCAGTTTCTTCCTGATAGACTGTCATACCTACGGTAATTTATATATAATGAGAAATAATGGAACCTACAAAAAGTATTCAGAATAGACTTACAAGATTTAGTACGGCACATATATCATATATAATAAACTGGGGATGATATTAGTTAAGCTTGGAACAAACTTATAAATTACTAACTAATCCATAAATAAATAGCGTTGCATAAAATTAATAATTCAATAACCAAATAATATATAGTCTATGTTTATAGAGGTGGTGAAGGTATACTTTTGTGGGCAGCGGAAAGGTAACTAAAAAGTTTGTTCATTTTCATCAACAATCGCCTTTGGTGGCTGAAGTCAATAAATAATGCTTTCCTCTACTATATCAATTATAAAGTAACAAGCCAGACAGTTTTGCTAACGAAACTTTACTTACTAACGACTGGTTTCAATTTATTTTTTTAGCCCAGAAAATACAATTGCGCAATTGAGTTTATAGTAGACAAATTATTATGAGTAAAAAAGGTCGAAAACATAATTCATTGGATATAACTTAAGCACCAAATTCCAAATTTACTTTTCTGCTACATTAAAGAAAAGATTTGGAACCTTTTTTTTTTTTAACTCATATTAGACTTAGGCTTCGACTTACTCACCTCTAACAGAATTGATAAATGAGTATAAACCAACACGTTATGAAGGTGAGATTATGTATTTACTTTCCACTAAGATTATCAACTTAATATTTCGCTAGTTCAATGGAGAAGGTAAAAAAAATTTGATTGCATAAAACTAGCATACATGAATTTCGTTTACTAAAAGAACGGTCAACAGGTAATCCGATTAGAAGAATCAACAAAAGTTTTGTAAATCTCACTTCTCAATTTTTAGTCAAAACATACAGCGAGCGTGCTCTAATAGTACGTCGAAATCTCATTTATTATATTGTGTATAATAATAAATCGTCTTGTAAAGGTTGAGTATCAAAATAAAGCATAGTTTATTCTATTGAATTTATTGTATAAAGTAATATATGTACTGTACTGCGTAGTAGTACACAATAGTACGTCAAAGTTGCGTTATACTCAATTTATATTATACTTACTATTCGTTTCTTAAAGATGAGCAAAAGATTTGATATACCACCATAAGAGATGATACTGAAATGAAACAAAACTAGTGTTGTGTGAAAGCAATCCATAGACTGGGTTTTCTAATCCATTCTTCTTGTCCTTTAAGTCTTGT
>NW_013185638.1:4586-8511 GCF_000004155.1 Schizosaccharomyces cryophilus OY26 | reverse complement strand
GCTGTTTGAGTTATGTTGGATAGCAAGCGAATAATCCAAGAGAAAGAAGAAGGCAAACCATCCCTTCTCTCCGTAAAAACATGATAAATTATACTTTAAAAGCTGAAAAATCAAATGTTATACAATTAGCGAACGAATGAATCAAATAATAGCAAGTGCAAAATGACTGATTAGGACTAAATTAAAAAAAGAAAAAAAAAGAAAAAAACAAGAAAAAGAAACCCAAAAAAACAGAAGCGCGATTTTTTTTTTCGCCTAATTGCTACGTACTAGTGATGAAAATGCATAGAGAAAGGCATCTACCAACAAGAGGCCTCGTGGCCCAATGGTTAAGGCGCCTGACTACGGATCAGGAGATTCCAGGTTCGACTCCTGGCGGGGTCAAAAAACTCTTTTTTTTCCTATTTCTTATTTCCTTTTTGCTTCTATTTTCCATTATTTGGTTTATTCAATCGCTATTTTTCTGCCTTCATTTAATCATGGTCAAACCAAGAATATAAAACTTTTAAAAGAGTTTAGCCTTTTCAACAGACCATTGAAACAACTCATCTTTTCTATGAACATTCGCTCATAATGAGAAATAGTCAAAAATTATTAGTTAATAGAAAGCTAATATGTATCAAAGTTATTCATACACAGATTTTAGATCATATATTTTATGTGTAAACTGTAAATATATTGCGGCCGTTTGGTCTAGTGGTATGATACCATCTTAGGGTGATGGTGGTCCTGGGTTCGATTCCCAGAACAGCCCAATAGTTTTCTCTTCTTTCAAAACTGTAAGATTATCATTTATTGCTTTTATTCGCAAAACTATCTCACTCAAAAGATATTGTCTAAAATCAATTCCAATATTGATTACTAGCAAAATGGGGTTGAAACCTGATATATCAAGGAGGGAATAACAACAAACCCCGGGGGAATATTGATATAAAGTAAGGATTAAGATAAAACTTTAAGCAGCAGTCGGAGGGACGCTTCAAGCAAGCTTAATATACTGATAAGCAAGTTTCAACCATCCACATTAAAACCCATGACAATACTTAAAAATAAGACAGTTGCACCCAAGTTGTATTTACATAATTACATTAAATGGGGAAAGCAGCAAAGGTGAGTCGCTCAGCACGTATTTTTAAGAGTGTAATCTATAGATTCTACACTTCTTCCTTTGATATCAACTGTAAAAACACTCTCAATTCGATAAATACGAAGCTTTGATAAACCTCTCAAAAGAAACAAACGTCATCATGGGTTAATTAATTTGAAGAAGAAAAAGGGTTAGACCCTATGTTTGAAAGAGCCATAGCCTATTACCTATACTCTTCAACAGTTGTTGAACATAAGGATTTTGGGAGGATTGATAACTGCATAAAGCATAACCTTGATTTACAGATATGAAAGTTGCCGAGAGGGAACCGCCATAAAGGTTTATTAAATTTCCATACACTAATTAACTAACATTATTGATACTTAAATTTTTGAACGGGGTTCCCTTAAAAAATAGCAGGCTACGGTTTAAGTTCGCCGTTTATAGAGAAATTTGAATTCGGGAGCTGGCCATGTTGTAATAGCACACGCCAGAAATTCATTCAATTATAACAAATTATTAATTAAATACGGTGATGTTCTGGATAACAGATCACCGAAGTAACAAAACTGTATTGCTTGATGCAATAAACCGCCCTTCTAAGAGACTATATTAAATAACTTATAAAATCAAGAGAAATAAAGAAAGATCAGTTGAAATTTCGGTAGGGAACTCAGACTTTCATTTTCTGAAGATAATAAAGATTAATTCCCAGAACGGTTTAAAATTGATAAATAATCCTAACATTACTATTCAATCCAACCGTAAGAGCAAGAAAATGAAAATGGTGAATGCAAAACAGCAATAATAATGGACTAGTATTTTCATATCAAATTCGTTCATAATTCCTTACATCGCTTGTTCAGGTCTTGAATTATTACGAACATAGCTAATATTGTTAGTCATGTTGTAATTATGTCCTGATTTATAATTGTTTCTCAAATGTTATTCTTCATAGTATTTATTGAGAGTAACCCAACACCTTTCCAGCATATAGCTTCTTTCTTTTCTTGGATATTTCTATTTTCTCCAAGTGCTTGCTTTCTTTACCCTTTTTCCATAAGAACTGTTAGAAAATTACATTAAATGGTAGTAGGAGATGAGGGTTGACCATTAAAGAGCTTTCAGGATATCAAAAAGACTAAGTCTTTTACAGTTTTCTCGGTGACGGATGACGTAATGACGGACTAATTGAGAGTAAACTTCAATTTATTCTTTACTTGAATATGTTACAGAAATAAAAAACAAAGTAATCCATAAATCTTTAACTCCGATTTCGAATGGATCACTGCTACATATTCATTCATAAGTATTTATTTCTGAGTCTAAGGATTATGAAATGCTGTTAATGAATAAGCGCGACTATACTACGAGCAGTTAAGCCTACGCCTTTTCTTTGCCATGACTTGGTAGACGTAGTGGCATTCAATCTCAAAATATTATTACAAATATAAAATACTAAGATCTTTGGAAAACCATAAAAAATGTCAATTACAGTTATGGCATATCATGACAAAAATGAAAATAACGAGTGTGACAGGACTCGAACCTGCAATCTTTGGTGCCGAAAACCAACGCCCTAACCATTAGGCTACACACCCTTCTACATTCTAAAGGTTAAATAGTCTATATTTATAAACCTGTAGTTTGAGTTATTTAGTTCACAAGCAATGGTACTATCAGCAGCTATTTAGGATATTATATAAATGCTATATTTGTTTTATGACCATTTCTTATGTTTGCTCTCTGTTTTATTGATAACGTTGAAAACATTCACCTTTGCTTTGCAGTTTCAACTTTAAGATAAAGTTAAATGAAACCCAAAAGGGGACGTATCCACTGCTGGATCAGTGGAATATAATAAGCATCTAATGTTTCAAGTATAGTATTCGATGGTATTATAAATGATCTGGCAAATCATAACCTGCATGCAGCTTTCCAATTCGATAAGCCGAGAAAAATTAGTAATCCGTTCTTCTTATAGCAACAACTTATCGAAGCCTCTAGCATTTAGCATTTTACTACATAACCTTCTTTATAACATTGTATAATATGACATGTCGAAAGAGGCACTATTATCTTTACCTTTTCTTGGCAAGACGCAATAGCAATAGCAATACACTAACCCTTTTGAAATGCATGTTCAGTCGTGTCGAATGCACAACACTTTCTCAATCCTATAACCAACCAATCTAATTGAACGGTACTTTATATTGGTTTTCATTTTGCAAAAGTTTCAAGCTACCCGGATCAGTCAAACTATACAAGCCATCGTTAAAAAGTGACTGTTTCCGATATTGACCGTCGGTTCTCGTATTCACTTAAGCCACCCGATAGCCGAAAAAACAGTGTGCTATACTTAACATTAAAGTATTCATAACAAAGCCAGACATAACAAATTAGAACATGGAGAATGTTCGCGCGTAAATCATCCAATCAAATATGGATTTTTTGTTTGCACTCTGTTTTGACTAGTTGACTCTGGTGTACTTCTCATTAGTACAGCATAAAACAGTATAACAAAAAGTAACATGATTGTAAGCGCTATTAAGAGGCACTTCACAGGAACGGAGGGAGGATTTGCAGAAAACTGACGTGGGGATTAAGGAATTGCAAAAGTGAATCTGTTCTAATATTATAATTTTAGGGTAGCCCCATGAAAGTTGGATGGATGGATGGAGTGTTGGTACGATATGAGATATTTGCAACAGGCAATATCGTAACTAGCTTTTAGGCTAGACTTTGTATGAATTTATGTTTGTTCTAGATTGCACTTTTTCATGCATCCCTTTCCCTTTCTTTAATTGAGAAGGATCACTAATTTTAGAGATCCCTTAC
>NW_013185638.1:2987-4486 GCF_000004155.1 Schizosaccharomyces cryophilus OY26 | reverse complement strand
CATAACAAAGCCAGACATAACAAATTAGAAGATGGAGAATGTTCGCGCGTAAATCATCCAATCAAATATGGATTTTTTGTTTGCACTCTGTTTTGACTAGTTGACTCTGGTGTACTTCTCATTAGTACAGCATAAAACAGTATAACAAAAAGTAACATGATTGTAAGCGCTATTAAGAGGCACTTCACAGGAACGGAGGGAGGATTTGCAGAAAACTGACGTGGGGATTAAGGAATTGCAAAAGTGAATCTGTTCTAATATTATAATTTTAGGGTAGCCCCATGAAAGTTGGATGGATGGATGGAGTGTTGGTACGATATGAGATATTTGCAACAGGCAATATCGTAACTAGCTTTTAGGCTAGACTTTGTATGAATTTATGTTTGTTCTAGATTGCACTTTTTCATGCATCCCTTTTCCCTTTCTTTAATTGAGAAGGATCACTAATTTTAGAGATCCCTTACTTTCATGACAGTGCTATGTCAGCTTTCTGTCTCGTTCGTTTATTGAGAACTTACAGTTTGGGATTCACAGACTTATACGAGAACTTTTTGGGACATAAGAGCTGACGTAATTTACCAATAACCCCTTATCTGTTATATCACATATTACGCGTGCACAATGCCGTTTTGAAGAAAAACGAGCATCATTGGTAAACAGAAGCGGTTTTTGATATGGATTCGAATCAAAAAATTCAAAAGTAAAAGGTAAGTACTTCGTTTCATTATTGAAGTAATTTCGCATGATTCTTGATTCTTTCACGTTTAGAAAAGTTATGATGAATGATTGCAGCAATTAACGGGTTCTCCAGTTGCTCAGCTTAGTCTTACATTTGTCCCTTACCCTACATTGGGTTTCAAGAAAGGTGGCACATTTTTCTTAAATAGAACTGTCAATGGAGACTTTTGATACCTTAGCTTAGCAGCTCTTATCTTCTGGTACTGTTCACCCAAATATAATGAGAAACGCTTAATCCGGCATATTTTCTGAAAAATCAAGCTGAAAAAATTGACAAGTAGCGAGTCTTTCAAGTCTTTCATAAAATATACTGTTCTACTCTTGTACAAGTCCAAATTTAACAACCACAACGACTATAAAAAAGTAGTAGACATCATCAAAGTGACTTATTATATGAAAAAAGCTTCGAAAGCTACCCTCTTGTTATTCCAACTGGCTCAAAGTGTTTGTTACGTATTAAAGTATAGAAAGTATTCCAAATTGCAAAACTCTGTGGGTTTTACTGTTTCAGATTCGTGAAGAATGACTACAATTGACTTGAGGATGCGGATATGATGATTGCTTTCACAGTAACGAATCCACTTTTGAATTTCCAGAGAGCATCTTAAATTTAGTTATATCATGTAAGAATCCTTACGAAGAGCATTTGGTTTCCGTTGTTGATCATGCCTCTTTAATAAGCAGAATTGTTATGCAACGATCATTCCCTCCTCCGTCCTATAATGGAAATACGAACAACGATTTGATCTTTTGCATTCAGG
>NW_013185638.1:0-2763 GCF_000004155.1 Schizosaccharomyces cryophilus OY26 | reverse complement strand
ATTGACAAGTAGCGAGTCTTTCAAGTCTTTCATAAAATATACTGTTCTACTCTTGTACAAGTCCAAATTTAACAACCACAACGACTATAAAAAAGTAGTAGACATCATCAAAGTGACTAATTATATGAAAAAAGCTTCGAAAGCTACCCTCTTGTTATTCCAACTGGCTCAAAGTGTTTGTTACGTATTAAAGTATAGAAAGTATTCCAAATTGCAAAACTCTGTGGGTTTTACTGTTTCAGATTCGTGAAGAATGACTACAATTGACTTGAGGATGCGGATATGATGATTGCTTTCACAGTAACGAATCCACTTTTGAATTTCCAGAGAGCATCTTAAATTTAGTTATATCATGTAAGAATCCTTACGAAGAGCATTTGGTTTCCGTTGTTGATCATGCCTCTTTAATAAGCAGAATTGTTATGCAACGATCATTCCCTCCTCCGTCCTATAATGGAAATACGAACAACGATTTGATCTTTTGCATTCAGGAGAGATGTATCATAAATGAAGTTATTTGGATTGCATGAACTAAGAAGCAAAACTTCTAGCTAAATAAAAGCTTCTCTCCAAATGGATCCTTTATTCTGTCCGGTCTTTCATTCGTTACTTCCAAGCAAACGAAATCCCTAACTCTACTTATTTCGGTAAAATAAAAGCCTTTTTTGACGTAGGGCTAGGTAACTTCAAAGCTCAAAACAAAAAACCAAAATATCTCTCACAAATGTACATCCACCTTTATCTGTTTCAAACAAATGAGGCATCATCCAAAATTACAAACAAATCTATTTGATGCTAAATATATAAACATGATATTGCCAATTGATAGAGATGAGTATTCTAACTTGAATGGACTTCACCGTGGTACTTGGAGGACTTAAAATGTAAGTTTTTTCTTAAATGCTAGCCAAGACGAACGTGATTTGGTCAATAAAACATTCGGTAAGCGATTTGAAGTCCTGTGTCATCATATAAGCAATTACTGAATTGCTAGTTTTTCGGTACTGTTTATAAATTTATTGTGTAGTATTATTGACCTTTCATAACAATCTAATATTGACAATGATGCTAGGAAGTCCTTTTGTCTCCTTTATAGTCGTTATTTCGCTACCTGGTTTAACAAGAAGCGAACCACACTAAAACCACATAGGACAGTGATCTGTTTAAAATTGAATGAACAAACATAATGCTAATAATCTCATCATTCCCAGGCGTTAAAGCTTCTAGTATAGGTAACAATTGCAGAAAATATGTCGATACGCTGTAAGGCTCATATTACGTTGAGAAAGCTTTAGCGTGTGCTAGTATGAAGTAGATAAAAGGGTTTTGGAATAACAAATTCAAACTGGATAAAAATCTCATCATCTATCTGAATGGCTCTAAACATCTTTGTTTTCATATTACTATCTTTGATAACAAACTCATTTTTCTTCAGAATTCAGTACTAGCTTGTCTTTGTTTTTTTTAGTAAAGTATCTAGGATGTAATGTTATCTTTATTCACCGAACCCAATTTGATTTGGCAGATGATCGAATGAATTTCGACGACAGCCTTTCAAATATCATTCGTATACGAAGGACAGCATCGATACCTGAATCAAGATTATCGTTTTAAACTTAAAGTAAAACTAGTCTTTCTTTTTTTTCTAGATATTACATATTGCTCCAGTGTTTATTCCCTTTCTTGAAGCTATATACCTGGATAGATGGGAAGACACGTTTTATGTTCCAACTGATGACATAGTTGAGGACCATAAATGAAGGAACAAAGCTTAGGACATGATTCTGATCATGATATTTTTTAGAGAAAAATTTTCACGCCAAATCTGGACGAAGTATGTAATTACTAGTGTTTGTCAGCTTTGTTTTAATTTATAGATGGATTCACTTCGTTCTCACAAAATGAATTTTGCAAAATTTACATTGGAGCTCCTCAATTTATCCCTGTTGTTTAATTTGTTATTTCAAAAGGTGAAAATTCAGTTTTCGAAGTGGATCTTATGGAAGTAGTCTTGCTTGAGCTTCATATATTTACGTATAATAGCTTCATTGCAAATATTCTCTTAGTTATATCTTTGATAACTGTGATAGGATCTACCAACATAACTTACTTTAAATGAGATTACCGTTACAGGAGACATAGTATTAGGACTAAAACCATGAGAAATAGTGTAATGTAAAATGATAATATAAGAATATTGTGATTAAAACTACGATAAAGTACAAGCGGAATAGGAGAAATACTTCATGAGTAATAATATAGTTGAGTGTGGATTTCGTAATTGGTAATTGTATCTGTTAAGTTGAAACTGAATTAGAATATATGGTTATTGCTAATCTTAGTATAGAAAAAAATTGATTGGCTAGTTAACGCAAATATACGGACTTACTCGGAAAAATCACCCTCGTTGATGATTTTGTTTGGAAACATTCTCGGTAATTATTCCTCCTCTGTTCGAATACAATTACTAATTAATCATGTGAATATAATTGGTGTTTGAATTTGTGTTTACACTTCTCGTTTCTTTTGTCTCCAATTCATGTAATACCTAATAATAATTCAGCGCTACGAATTTCGGGTAATACTTAGGAATATTAGGATTTTATCAATAAGTAACATTAAACTTCTTTCACAACTTGTAGATTACTTTGTTTTAGCACATCCTTGCTTTTTAAAACGAACGGCGGATACAAAGGTGTTGGAACAGTTAGTGTCTATGGTAGGAAAGCGAAACTACAAATCTTAAAGGTTAAATACAGAATA
>NW_013185637.1:5370-8880 GCF_000004155.1 Schizosaccharomyces cryophilus OY26 | reverse complement strand
CAACTCTCTGATAATGATTTCTGAATCAATCGTCTCGGTTATATACTTTACAGAAATCATCTCTAACCGAGCATCGCCAAATTCTTCCGCCACAACCTGCCAATTTAATTGAAAGTTCATTAAATTTTTTTCTCGTGCATTCGTTTTGGAGTGTGAATTTTCTTTTTCATTTACGTCGTCACTTTCACCTTCCATGCAAGGTGTCCACATAGAATCAACAATCGCCGAAGAAACTTTCTGTCCGTCTTCTCCAACAACCGGAGCATAGTTTACTTTAAAAAATCGATTTCTCTGATTGATTCCTTTTTTTAGTGACTGCAGCGGTACACGCCGTTCGCATTCTTCCAAGCTCTTTTTTCCATGATAATGCCGTATATGATGATGAAAGGTGTCGAGATTTCCATGCACATAACCGTTCCCGCTCTCCATGCAGGGTATACACTCGTATCCATTAAGCAATACAGGAAGTCCGCGAATATACTCATACACTTCTTTAAAGGAAGAATACTTTGCCAATATCTCTTGCGTAGTCGAAAAACTCCAGTTATTTAGCTCTCTAGCCAAATCCAAATCCATTTCTGATTTATGCTTTACCTTTAAATGTCGCTTGACGCTTGCTTGGTCGACAATCGACTCACATTCCACACAAACAAGAGCCTGAATCGATAATACTTGTAAGCTGTACTTTGCTAATCTTGTATTTATTTCCTTATACATCTCGTCGGCATCGGCATCGGCATCGGTATCGCTATCGGCGTTGGCGTTGGCGTCTCCCGTTTTATCTTGTGTATGTTGCCAAACGAGTTTTGCACTTGCTGGTCCATCTCCCGCAAAACAGGCAACTGACGACGCCGTATGAAATGGAGGTTCTAAAGGGTTATCGTTGTCGTTGTCGTTGTCGATGTTGTTGTCATTGTTGTTGGCCATATCTTCTTTTTCTCCCTCGGCAAAGTTGACTGAAAAACGATTCGCATCTTTCAAACTGGCATCAACATCAACAATATTATCATCATCATCATTGACAATAATCATACCATTGATATTTACAGGCGACGACAACGACGACGCCGTAGCCGGCATCGGCATTGGCATTGGCACGTCTTGATTGGTTTCTACGTTTTCCTCAAGAAACCTCGGACATACTTTGGCATGCTGTATAATTCATCGGGGATTTGTAAACGGTTTGAATCAAACACAATAAAAGCAGCCATCTTCCTTGCGATGGAGCTCAATCGGACAAGAGGTATCATCCTTACGGATACAAACAACCGACTGGTGGACCATTCGACGATGATTATCCGACTTGGATTTGGAAGAAAACGAGTCTGGGCATTGTTTACATTGAAACATTACCGGTCTTGAACGAAAAGAAAAACAAAACGAATGACAACAGTAGGAAAAGAAAACACTAAAAACAATATATATAAATATATCAATATATGTAAATAACTCAAGTAAAGTAAAGTAAAGTTAAAATAAAATAAAATATAAAAGTTAGAAACCTACCACCAATAAAAGAAAATGCAAACGCTAAATATTAAGCTATAAACAATAATGAACCAATGTAATATATAATATAACAAGATTTTCGAAATTTAAAAATGTGCAACTCAAACTCCAAAACAATTTTTAACGATTGATGATCGGCTTCAATAAACATTTCAACTAATTATAAGCGAGGCTGAATAGATAATGTTACAATCCTGTGGAGCAAAAACAAGCCAACCCCCCACCAAGCCTTACGGTAATCTGACGAACGGAATCGCCTGTGCCAAACAGATGCTAAGCCTGACCACATCCAAACTCTCAAAAGTAACCGTAACCTTTCTTTCTTTTCTTTACAGTCTTAGTCTTAGTCTTGGTCTTAGTGTTAGTGTTTGCCTTTGTTTGCTGTTTGCTGTTTGCTGTTTGCTGTTTTGCTGCTCCAAACCCAAACCCAAACCGTTAGTGGGGTTAACCGGCTTACTGGGGGTAAAAGTGCTAACGGCGTTAACGGATTACATGCGTTAGAATGTTAAATTGTTATACACTTACATGCGTTCTACTTGTAGTGTGTTACAAATCTTGTCTGTTTAGTGACTAAATATGAATACAAATACCAATGCCTTTCTCTGTCAAGCTCAACGAGCCGAACTGCCACAAGCCAAGCGAACGAAAATGACGAATATAAAAATATCCATCATACTCAGAACCAACAAGTTAACCGAAAGTTGCACTGTAGTGTCATTATATATAAAAAAATCAGAGTACGTGTGGTTTTCTCGTTTTTTATTTATCTGAATAGTGAATAATTATCAAAAAAAACAGTTGCTTTGCGAGATATTCGAGAAGGCTTTCGCGAGAAAAACATCGTATCTGTTTACAATGATGCTAGCCTAAGTCAATGTATTCGTTTTCTACTTCTTTTAATCGTCTCTTTCCTATATTTATTTAAATCTTCAAAGTCTATTCAGCTAATGAACCAGACGATGTATGTACTTTTAATTGAGTAATGCGTACTTTTAAGAAAAGTGTCTTGTCATTTTTTGCTATTCGCTCTGCTATATACTTGGGTTATTCTTTTATAATTCTCTAACAAAAAATATATTTATACGAAAAGTCAAAAAGTCTGAGAAACAACTGTTGCAACTATTTCATATTTAATACTTCATATTCAATAACCAATATTTATACAAACTAATACATAAAGAGAATACAACCAAGAATAACCATCACTCCTAGTAAATATAAATGTTTTGAGCCTTGAGCTTCTTTGTACACATTCAGCATGTTTGCCTTATTGTTTCATTTCTATTAGCTTTGGTATGTATTTTCACACAAACTTGTTCAATAGCTTATGCACTCTTGATCCATGCGAAAAAAAACGTTATGATAACAAAGTAAACTTGTAAAAAGTTATTTTTCTTTTTCTATAGTTTCGTCCTTTTTTCTCTGCGTTTTTTTTTATTTTCTAATTTATTTCGTTTTATTTTTTGTATTCTATTTATTTATTTATTTTTTTATAACGAAACATATAAAATAACTTCCTTATTAATGTGTAACATATTTTGCTGCCTAGTCTCTACTAACTGAAATAAAATGGTCTCGTTCAAAATCGTTTTTATGGCTATAGTGGAGTGTATTACACATTTTTATCAATAAAAAAGAGTGTTTCGTTATAGTTTTGTAACGTGCAATTCGGTGCAGTTTGGTAATAAAAATAAAACACGCTCATTCGAAAACGGTTCTACAATTGTAGCGAAACGCACAGTATCATTAGAGTGCAAATACAGCATAACGTTAAAATCCACTCAAACAAAATATGATACCCAAGTGTTGCTCCTTCTTTTACTTTACTGAAACATAACGTAAAGCATGGTATATCTTGTAATATTACTTACTGTGTTTTACCATATATAACAGTATAGCAGAATGTATTATCCAAAAGTATTTTTGTTTCTACTTATTTCTGTCATTCTCAACAGTTACTATTACCTTACAAACTACTTAGTTACATAGTTTATTACTACC
>NW_013185637.1:3686-5270 GCF_000004155.1 Schizosaccharomyces cryophilus OY26 | reverse complement strand
ATCAAAACTCATTTATAACACCTTGGTGTCAATACTTTTCGATTTTCCTATTGTATAAAGTACTTATTTTGAGGACACTTTGTTCAGTCAGTCCCTAACCCCCTTAACCGCTAATTTAAATTTAAAGTGGTCGCTCATTCAGGAAAGATCAATCTACTTTGCAGCAGGTCCCTCGATGATAACTTTCATGACATCGTGGTATCCCTTAATGAGATCAACAAGACGCTCCTCAATAGCTGTATCCATTTGCTTGCGCCAGACAAAGGGGATAAATAAGAGATGCTATCTATATAACTCTATATAATAACTAGCTTTGTTAACTATCGTTGACAGAAGGGATCAAGGAACTTTTTTTGTTTACCTCTGTGTCCTTTTTAGCGTGTGGCTGTCACTGTGTTTTTGTATGATTAAAACAGCTGAAGCACTTTATCAATGAATCGTTCCAAATGAAAGATATCTTCGCTTTTAACGCTATCTTATTTTAACCTTACGGATTATTTTCATTATTAACGTATGACTAATAGTAATTGTTTCCGCTGACAAATAATATTATTAAGCTAGCAATCAAGAGATGCTTATTTCTCCGCTCTTGGCTACGTAATTATATAAATATATAAATACATAAATACAAGCAACATTGTCGGAAAGATAAACAGAGAATCAGCACTCATTTTCTTATTTGCAAAAATGACAGCTGGCTTAGAACAATCAAATTTATTTAAACCGATTATTGTTGGTAAAAATACACTAGATCAAAGGGTAGTTTTTGCTCCTACAACAAGATTCCGTGCTGTAGATGATCATACTCCAAGCGACTTGATGCTACAATACTATTCGGATAGAGCACAAGCTCCTGGTTCGTTGATCATTACGGAAGCCACCTTCATTTCTCCTCGCGCTGGCTTATACCCTAACATTCCTGGTATTTGGAACGACAAACATGTTCAAGGATGGAAAAAGATTACTGATGCAGTACATGCTAAAGGTAGTTATATGGCGTGTCAAGTTATGTTCTTAGGAAGAGTTGGATCCCCGGAGCTTTTGAAAAAGCATGGGTTGGATTTGATTTCTCCCTCTGCTATATACAAATGCGAGGAGTCCAAGAAGGCTGCAGAAGCTGCAGGCAATCCTGTGAGAGCATTGACTGAAGAAGAAATCAAGGGCATTATTTATGAAGATTACAAGAATGCAGCAATCAATGCTATGGAAGCTGGATTTGATTACGTGGAAATTCATAGTGCACATGGATACATGCTTGATCAATTCCTACAGCCCGCTACGAATCAAAGAACAGATAACTATGGTGGCTCTATTGAAAAACGCGCAAGAATCGTTCTTGAAATTATTGACCTCTTAAGTGACACAATCGGCGCTGAAAAGCTTGCAATCAGATTGTCTCCTTGGGCTAAATTCCAAGGAATGAAAGCTGAACAAGATACTGTACATCCTATTACTACATTTAGTTATATTGTAAATGAGCTTCAGAAGCGTGCAAACAATGGTAAGCAGCTTGCTTATCTTTCCCTTGTGGAACCTAGGGTCCAAGGAATTTTTGATGTCAACGCATCTGACATTGTTGGTTCC
>NW_013185637.1:0-3544 GCF_000004155.1 Schizosaccharomyces cryophilus OY26 | reverse complement strand
CATTGACTGAAGAAGAAATCAAGGGCATTATTTATGAAGATTACAAGAATGCAGCAATCAATGCTATGGAAGCTGGATTTGATTACGTGGAAATTCATAGTGCACATGGATACATGCTTGATCAATTCCTACAGCCCGCTACGAATCAAAGAACAGATAACTATGGTGGCTCTATTGAAAAACGCGCAAGAATCGTTCTTGAAATTATTGACCTCTTAAGTGACACAATCGGCGCTGAAAAGCTTGCAATCAGATTGTCTCCTTGGGCTAAATTCCAAGGAATGAAAGCTGAAGAAGATACTGTACATCCTATTACGACATTTAGTTATATTGTAAATGAGCTTCAGAAGCGTGCAAACAATGGTAAGCAGCTTGCTTATCTTTCCCTTGTGGAACCTAGGGTCCAAGGAATTTTTGATGTCAACGCATCTGACATTGTTGGTTCCAACGACTTTATCAAGAAATTGTGGAAAGGAGCCATTTTGCATAGTGGTAATTATACTTATGACAGTCCTGAGTTTAAGTTATTGAAGGCTGATGTTAATGTTGACAACCGTACTATGATTGGATTCTCGAGATATTTTACATCAAATCCAGATTTAATTGAGAGATTAAAGAAAGGTCTTGAGCTTACTCCTTACGTTCGTTCTTTGTTCTATGCTACTAACAACTATGGTTATAACACTTTCGCAAATTATGGCAAGGAATTGCAATTTGATCTCAAAGCAGAAGAAAAGAGACGTCCCGTTTCTTTGATCTGAAATTCGTGTTTATGACGACATGACATGTGGAAAGGCTATTTAATACATCGGTTTGAGTAGTATGGTAATCAATGTTGCCTTTCGATTCTTAATGCTTTACATAGATAAAAAGAAAGTTATGCTAAGCTACCGAGCAAACTGTGGTAACAATTATATTTTGCTTTCGTAGTGAAGTCAACTGGTTGGCAAATTATTTTTTAAATGTAACCTTAATATTATGCTTTTTGGAAGAGAGGATAAATAGCAAATGTTAGTTGATAATTAAGTATGCTATAGTAAAGATATATTATCTTCCTTGCAATCCTTTTCGAAACACATTGTCATTCAGAATCTTTAGATCGGAAGATTTGACTGATCAGGCTAAATCCTTTCATATAGTTAATCAGTTCCCTGGATCTATTACTATTCTTTTACATAGTACTTTGTTGCTCAGTATAAATATACAATTCCGTAACTGTACTTATTACTTCCACTCGAACGTGTGAGATTTCTCCCATATTAATAACAAATTCGCTGCTTGTTTATGTCAACTCACTTGGGATTTCCTTAAACCGTTTTTAGTGGAACCCCCCTTAAAAATAAGCACATTTCCATACATTTAATAATTACGTCCCTCCCGTTATATATCGAAAGCGAAAAGTAAAACAAGGCTGTTCATTAATATCCATATGTTGTAATTTTACGTTATTATATTGTTAGAATACTGTGGAATACTAGAGTATTGAAAAACACGCTTGCTATTAAAAAGAAGGATAGCTGATGAAGCATGCCTCCTAAGTGCCTTATTGTTGACGAGATTGTTCCCATTCCTTCAGGGTGGCAGCAACAGCAGGACGTTCCGTAAGACTTTGATGCCAAGCATAGGTCTTGGGAAACTCCTTTTCGAAATCCAATTGTGGAAGATCTTCTTTGAATTCATGCCTTCCTTTTCCAAAAAGCGGAGGTAGCATACTGTTCCAGTTAATAAAAGCCACGTCGGCGATTGTGTACTTGTCAGCAACGAGATAGTCCTTGTCTTGGAGAATTCTTTCTAAAACACCGAGCACACGCTTTGTTTCGTTTCTGTATCTAGTAACGGCCGACGCAACAGGTTCTGGATGAAAAAAGTTTAACCAGCCTGCTTGTCCCCAAATGGCACCCTGTCTGGATGATCATGAGGTAAAGAAATCTTTCTTTCCTTGTCAAACTTGTCTGTCAAGTATGCCAAAATAGCATCCGACTCCCAAATCGCATAATCATTTTTTTGATGATCAATTAATGTAGGAACTCTACCATTAGGGTTGTAATCAAGATGTTGTTCGTTTTTTTTCTCATTTTTTCCAACATCGTAAAGTACTGTTTTGTATGAAAGGTTTCATTCTTTCAAAGCGATGACTACTTTCCAAGGATTTGGACTTCCTCTGCAAGAAAAGAGAGTAAGCTGTGTCATTTTCCTGACAATGTTGGATGTACTTAGCAAATTTGCTTTCCTTATATTACTTTTATTTTATCCTAATCAGAGGTGTCTGTATTCATGTTTGCTGACTAAAACGATGGTGTTGTAAGCACAGAAACGATTGAGTATATTTTTCGGCTACATTGTTCATCGAACCAAATGAAATAGTACAACTCCACATCGCGTGTCCATACAGATCATATATTATGTATTATGAGCTTAGATATAGATATCAGATTAGATATTAGATATTAGATTAGATATTATTAATAGTGACAACGCGGACGTTTTGATCATATTTATTCTCGAAGCAAAATATTGCAATCGAGTCATTTTTAGCGCTTTCTTTCAGCAATGATCAGATGAAATTTGAATTGCGACATGTGATTTGAGTATAAAAAGATGGGACATTTTCGTTGTGAATTTATATTCCATCAAAGTCATCCTTCTTTATTACAATACATTTTCACATCTTTTTTTATTTTCATTCATAATTCTGCAGAACAAAAAATGTGCACGTATTTGATTAGCCTTATATTGATGGCTCTGGGAGTTTC
This sequence comes from Schizosaccharomyces cryophilus OY26, assembly GCF_000004155.1. Classification (NCBI taxonomy): domain Eukaryota; kingdom Fungi; phylum Ascomycota; class Schizosaccharomycetes; order Schizosaccharomycetales; family Schizosaccharomycetaceae; genus Schizosaccharomyces; species Schizosaccharomyces cryophilus. Next base: position 791 of record NW_013185637.1, on the reverse strand, counting down.
TTTTACTTATTCTCATGGATTGTAATGCAGAAGGTGACGCTGTAAAATAGCGTTTCGGTTGCTGCTATCAAGAGAGCAACACCCAAACCTATTGGTGAAGGTGATACCGAAGGTGCTGTCCGGGGTTCTGGTTTCAAACGGGACAATACCTTTGCTGCATCTATTATAAAAGATGATACTGGAGCTAGTGCCACTGATGCTATATAGAAGAGGGACAATGCCACGTCCCTACTTTCACTTCTAGTTCAGGTGCAATTGTTCTTATATAAATACCATATAAATGATAAGTGACACCAATAGCGCTAGTTACTTTATGAATAACCATGCCGCTTTACATCCTGGTTGAATGCAATGCAAGTAGAGCTGTTTTTTCTCTAGGTAGGGTAAAGATTTTGTTTCCTTCAGACAACGTCGCTTTCCTCTTTTTTCTCTGTTTAAAAATGGTCTACCTTATTTTCTATACCCTTCTTGTTTTTATAGTTTTTCCAAATTGTCTTTTTCCTAAATTTTGCTATTTATAGACAGATTTTTCGAATATAGTAATATCTCTTCCTTTAGTCTTACAACATTTGCCAATTTTTAGCAATATGTTCTTAGGATAGTATATTTTAATATGTACCTATCGTGTCGTGACAATGGCATTACTACGTATGTTTTGAATCACCATTTAGTAGTACATTACGCAAGTGGCAGTCAGTAAATGATTAACCATGAGTTTATTGAAGAAGCAATTTAGATTATAGACTAAAATGAATAATGAGTAAATATGACCATCAATTCCTATCAATATG
>NW_013185636.1:6203-9872 GCF_000004155.1 Schizosaccharomyces cryophilus OY26 | reverse complement strand
CTCCAAAGGTGATAGCCCACGTTCTCGATAACTCTGATTTCCTCCTTCTCCGAAAAGGTGCAGTGTACTAGTTCCTAGCTTTTTCATGAGTTGGAATCCCCGATAATAATATTCAGTCAACTCTCTGATAATGATTTCTGAATCAATCGTCTCGGTTATATACTTTACAGAAATCATCTCTAACCGAGCATCGCCAAATTCTTCCGCCACAACCTGCCAATTTAATTGAAAGTTCATTAAATTTTTTTCTCGTGCATTCGTTTTGGAGTGTGAATTTTCTTTTTCATTTACGTCGTCACTTTCACCTTCCATGCAAGGTGTCCACATAGAATCAACAATCGCCGAAGAAACTTTCTGTCCGTCTTCTCCAACAACCGGAGCATAGTTTACTTTAAAAAATCGATTTCTCTGATTGATTCCTTTTTTTAGTGACTGCAGCGGTACACGCCGTTCGCATTCTTCCAAGCTCTTTTTTCCATGATAATGCCGTATATGATGATGAAAGGTGTCGAGATTTCCATGCAGGGTATACATTCGTATCCATTAAGCAATACAGGAAGTCCGCGAATATACTCATATACTTCTTTAGGAGGAAGAATACTTTGCCAATATCTCTTGCGTAGTCGAAAAACTCCAGTTATTTAGCTCTCTAGCCAAATCCAAATCCATTTCTGATTTATGCTTTACCTTTAAATGTCGCTTGACACTTGCTTGGTCGACAATCGACTCACATTCCACACAAACAAGAGCCTGAATCGATAATCCTTGTAAGCTGTACTTTGCTAATCTTGTATTTATTTCCTTATACATCTCGTCGGCATCGGTATCGCTATCGGCGTTGGCGTTGGCGTTGGCGTCTCCCGTTTTATCTTGTGTATGTTGCCAAACGAGTTTTGCACTTGCTGGTCCATCTCCCTCAAAACAGGCAACTGACGACGCCGTATGAAATGGAGGTTCTAAAGGGTTATCGTTGTCGTTGTCGATACCGTTGTCATTGTCATTGTTGTTGGCCATATCTTCTTCTTCTCCCTCGGCAAAGTTGAGTGAAAAACGATTCGCATCTTTCAAACTGGCATCAACATCAACATCAACAATATTATCATCATCATCATTGACAATAATCATACCATTGATATTTACGGGCGACGACAACGACGACGCCGTAGCCGGCATTGGCATTGGCATTGGCACGTCTTGATTGGTTTCTACGTTTTCCTCATGAAACCTCGGACATACTTTGGCATGCTGTATAATACATCGGGGATTTGTAAACGGTTTGGAACAAACACAAAATAAGCACCCATCTTCCTTGCGATGGAGCTCAATCGGACAAGAGGTATCATCCTTACGGATACAAACAACCGACTGATGGACCATTCGACGATGATTATCCCACTTGAATTTGGAAGAAAACGACTCTGGGCATTGTTTACATTGAAACATTACCGGTCTTGAACGAAAAGAAAAAAAAATCCAACAACAAAAACGAAAAACAAAACGAACGACAACAGTAGGAAAAGAAAACACTAAAAACAATATATATAAATATATCAATATATGTAAATAACTCAAGTAAAGTTAAAATAAAATATAAAAGATAGAAACCTACCAATAAAAGAAAATGCAAACGCTAAATATTAAGCTATAAACAATAATGAACCAATGTAATAAATAATACAACAAGATTTTCCATATTTAAAAATGAGCAACTCAAACTCCTAAAACAATTTTTAACGATTGATGATCGGCTTCAATAAACGTTTCGACTAATTATAAGCGAGGCTGAATAGATAATGTTACAATCCTGTGGAGCAAAAACAAGCCAACCCCCCACCAAACCTAACGGTAATCTGACGAACGGAATCGCCTGTGCCAAACAGATGCTAAGCCTGACCACATCCAAACTCTCAAAAGTAACCGTAACCTTTCTTTCTTTTCTTTACAGTCTTAGTCTTAGTCTTAGTCTCAGTGTTAGTGTTTGCCTTTGTGTTTGTTTGCTGTTTGCTGTTTTGCTGCTCCAAACCCAAACCCAAACCGTTAGTGGGGTTAACCGGCTTACTGGGGGTAAAAGTGCTAACGGCGTTAACGGCGTTAACGGATTACATGCGTTAGAATGTTAAATTGTTATACACTTACATGCGTTCTACTTGTAGTGTGTTACAAATCTTGTCTGTTTAGTGACTAAATATGAATACAAATACCAATGCCTTTCTCTGTCAAGCTCAACGAGCCGAACTGCCACAAGCCAAGCGAACGAAAATGACGAATATAAAAATATCCATCATACTCAGAACCAACAAGTTAACCGAAAGTTGCACTGTAGTGTCATTATATATAAAAAAATCAGAGTACGTGTGGTTTTCTCGTTTTTTATTTATCTGAATAGTGAATAAAGTATAAAAAAAACTGTTGCCTTTGCGAGATATTCGAAGAAAGCTGTCGCGAGAAAAACATTGTATCTGTTTACAACGATGCTAGCCTAAGTCAATGTATTCCTTTTTCTACCTTCTTTTAATCGTCTCTTTCCTATATTTATTTAAATCTTTAATTCTATTCAGCTAATGAACCAGACAATGTATGTACTTTTAATTGAGTAATGCATACTCTTAAGGAAAGTGTCTTGTCATTTTTTGCTGTCCGCTCTGCTATACACTTGGGTTATTCTTTTATAATTCTTTAACAAAAAATATATTTATACGAAAAGTCAAAATGTCTGAGAAACAACTGTTGCAACTATGTAATATTCAATAACCAATATTTATACAAACTAATACATAAAGAATACAACCAAGAATAACCATCACTCCTAGTAAATATAAATGTTTTGAGCCTTGAGCTTCTTTGTACACATTCAGCATGTTTGCCTTATTGTTTCATTTCTATTTTTTATTTATTTATTATTTTCATGTTTCTATTAGCTTGGGTATGTATTTTCACACAAACTTGTTCAATAGCTTATGCACTCTTGATCCATGCGAAAAAAAACGTTATGATAACAAAGTAAACTTGTAAAAAGTTATTTTTCTTTTTCTATAGTTTCGTCCTTTTTTCTCTGCGTTTTTTTTATTTTCTAATTTATTTCGTTTTTTTTTATTCTATTTATTTATTTATTTTCTTATAACGAAACATATAAAATAACTTCCTTATTAATGTGTAACATATTTTGCTGCCTAGTCTCTACTAACTGAAATAAAATGGTCTCGTTCAAAATCGGTTTTATGGCTATAGTGGAGTGTATTACACATTTTTATCAATAAAAAAGAGTGTTTCGTTATAGTTTTGTAACGTGCAATTCGGTGCAGTTTGGTAATAAAAATAAAACACGCTCATTCGAAAACGGTTCTACAATTGTAGCGAAACGCACAGTATCATTAGAGTGCAAATACAGCATAACGTTAAAATCCACTCAAACAAAATATGATACCCAAGTGTTGCTCCTTCTTTTACTTTACTGAAACATAACGTAAAGCATGGTATATCTTGTAATATTACTTACTGTGTTTTACCATATATAACAGTATAGCAGAATGTATTATCCAAAAGTATTTTTGTTTCTACTTATTTCTGTCATTCTCAACAGTTACTATTACCTTACAAACTACTTAGTTACATAGTTTATTACTACCAATTTACTTTTACATTAACCAAACTCTTGGCATAACAAATGTT
>NW_013185636.1:4135-5719 GCF_000004155.1 Schizosaccharomyces cryophilus OY26 | reverse complement strand
ATCAAAACTCATTTATAACACCTTGGTGTCAATACTTTTCGATTTTCCTATTGTATAAAGTACTTATTTTGAGGACACTTTGTTCAGTCAGTCCCTAACCCCCTTAACCGCTAATTTAAATTTAAAGTGGTCGCTCATTCAGGAAAGATCAATCTACTTTGCAGCAGGTCCCTCGATGATAACTTTCATGACATCGTGGTATCCCTTAATGAGATCAACAAGACGCTCCTCAATAGCTGTATCCATTTGCTTGCGCCAGACAAAGGGGATAAATAAGAGATGCTATCTATATAACTCTATATAATAACTAGCTTTGTTAACTATCGTTGACAGAAGGGATCAAGGAACTTTTTTTGTTTACCTCTGTGTCCTTTTTAGCGTGTGGCTGTCACTGTGTTTTTGTATGATTAAAACAGCTGAAGCACTTTATCAATGAATCGTTCCAAATGAAAGATATCTTCGCTTTTAACGCTATCTTATTTTAACCTTACGGATTATTTTCATTATTAACGTATGACTAATAGTAATTGTTTCCGCTGACAAATAATATTATTAAGCTAGCAATCAAGAGATGCTTATTTCTCCGCTCTTGGCTACGTAATTATATAAATATATAAATACATAAATACAAGCAACATTGTCGGAAAGATAAACAGAGAATCAGCACTCATTTTCTTATTTGCAAAAATGACAGCTGGCTTAGAACAATCAAATTTATTTAAACCGATTATTGTTGGTAAAAATACACTAGATCAAAGGGTAGTTTTTGCTCCTACAACAAGATTCCGTGCTGTAGATGATCATACTCCAAGCGACTTGATGCTACAATACTATTCGGATAGAGCACAAGCTCCTGGTTCGTTGATCATTACGGAAGCCACCTTCATTTCTCCTCGCGCTGGCTTATACCCTAACATTCCTGGTATTTGGAACGACAAACATGTTCAAGGATGGAAAAAGATTACTGATGCAGTACATGCTAAAGGTAGTTATATGGCGTGTCAAGTTATGTTCTTAGGAAGAGTTGGATCCCCGGAGCTTTTGAAAAAGCATGGGTTGGATTTGATTTCTCCCTCTGCTATATACAAATGCGAGGAGTCCAAGAAGGCTGCAGAAGCTGCAGGCAATCCTGTGAGAGCATTGACTGAAGAAGAAATCAAGGGCATTATTTATGAAGATTACAAGAATGCAGCAATCAATGCTATGGAAGCTGGATTTGATTACGTGGAAATTCATAGTGCACATGGATACATGCTTGATCAATTCCTACAGCCCGCTACGAATCAAAGAACAGATAACTATGGTGGCTCTATTGAAAAACGCGCAAGAATCGTTCTTGAAATTATTGACCTCTTAAGTGACACAATCGGCGCTGAAAAGCTTGCAATCAGATTGTCTCCTTGGGCTAAATTCCAAGGAATGAAAGCTGAACAAGATACTGTACATCCTATTACTACATTTAGTTATATTGTAAATGAGCTTCAGAAGCGTGCAAACAATGGTAAGCAGCTTGCTTATCTTTCCCTTGTGGAACCTAGGGTCCAAGGAATTTTTGATGTCAACGCATCTGACATTGTTGGTTCC
>NW_013185636.1:0-3636 GCF_000004155.1 Schizosaccharomyces cryophilus OY26 | reverse complement strand
CAGAAGCTGCAGGCAATCCTGTGAGAGCATTGACTGAAGAAGAAATCAAGGGCATTATTTATGAAGATTACAAGAATGCAGCAATCAATGCTATGGAAGCTGGATTTGATTACGTGGAAATTCATAGTGCACATGGATACATGCTTGATCAATTCCTACAGCCCGCTACGAATCAAAGAACAGATAACTATGGTGGCTCTATTGAAAAACGCGCAAGAATCGTTCTTGAAATTATTGACCTCTTAAGTGACACAATCGGCGCTGAAAAGCTTGCAATCAGATTGTCTCCTTGGGCTAAATTCCAAGGAATGAAAGCTGAACAAGATACTGTACATCCTATTACTACATTTAGTTATATTGTAAATGAGCTTCAGAAGCGTGCAAACAATGGTAAGCAGCTTGCTTATCTTTCCCTTGTGGAACCTAGGGTCCAAGGAATTTTTGATGTCAACGCATCTGACATTGTTGGTTCCAACGACTTTATCAAGAAATTATGGAAAGGAGCCATTTTGCATAGTGGTAATTATACTTATGACAGTCCTGAGTTTAAGTTATTGAAGGCTGATGTTAATGTTGACAACCGTACTATGATTGGATTCTCGAGATATTTTACATCAAACCCAGATTTAATTGAAAGATTGAGGAGAGGTCTTGAGCTTACACCTTACATTCGTTCTTTGTTCTATGCTACTAATAACTATGGTTATAACACCTTCGCAAATTATGGCAAGGAATTGCAATTTGATCTCAAAGCAGAAGAAAAGAGACGTCCCGTTTCTTTGATCTGAAATTCGTGTTTATGACGACATGTGGAAAGGCTATTTAATATATCGGTTTGAGTAGTATGGTAATCAATGTTGCCTTTCGATTCTTAATGCTTTACATAGATAGAAAAAAGTTATGCTAAGCTACCGAGCAAACTGTGGTAACAATTATATTTTGCTTTCGTAGTGAAGTCAACTGGTTGGCAAATGATTTTTTAATGAAACCTTAATATTATGCTTTTTGGAAGAGACGATAAAGAGCAAATGTTAGTTGATAATTAAGTATGCTATAGTAAAGATATATTATCTTCCTTGCAATCCTTTTCGAAACACATTGTCATTCAGAATCTTTAGATCGGAAGATTTGACTGATCAGGCTAAATCCTTTCATTTAGTTAATCAGTTCCCTGGATCTATTACTATTCTTTTACATAGTACTTTGTTGCTCAATATAAATATACAATTCCGTAACTGTACTTATTACTTCCACTCGAACGTGTGAGATTTCTCCCATACTAATAACAAATTCGCTGCTTGTTTATGTCAACTCACTTGGGATTTCCTTAAACCGTTTTTAGTGGAACCCCCCTTAAAAATATGCACATTTCCATACATTTGATAATTACGTCCCTCCCATTATATATCGAAAGCGAAAAGTAAAACAAAGCTATTCATTAATATCCATATGTTGTAAATTTACGTTATCATATTGTTAGAATAATGTGGAATACTAGAGTATTGAAAAACATGCTTGCTATTAAAAAGAAGGATAGCTGATGAAGCATGCCTCCTAACTGCCTTATTGTTGACGAGATTGTTCCCATTCCTTCAGGATGGCAGCAACAGCAGGACGCTCCGTAAGACTTTGATGCCAAGCATAGGTCTTGGAAAACTCCTTTTCGAAATCCAATTGTGGAAGATCTTCTTTGAATTCATGCCTTCCTTTTCCAAAAAGCGGAGGTAGCAAATCGTTCCAATTAATAAAAGACATGTCGGCGATCGTGTACTTGTCAGTAACGAGATAGTCTTTGTTTTGGAGAATTCTTTCTAAAACACCGAGCACACGCTTTGTTTCGTTTCTGTATCTAGTAACGGCCGACGCAACAGGTTCTGGATGAAAAAAGTTCAACCAGCCTGCTTGTCCCCAAATGGCACCCTGTCTGGATGATCATGAGGTAAAGAAATCTTTCTTTCCTTGTCAAACTTGTCTGTCAAGTATGCCAAAATAGCAGCCGACTCCCAAATCGCATAGCCATTGTTTTGATGATCAATTAATGTAGGAACTCTACCATTAGGGTTGTAATCAAGATGTTCTTCGCTTTTTTGCTCATTTTTTCCAACATCGTAAAGTACTGTTTTGTATGAAAGGTTTCATTCTTTCAAAGCGATGACTACTTTCCAAGGATTTGGACTTCCTCTGCAAGAAAAGAGAGTAAGCTGTGTCATTTTCCTGACAATGTTGGATGTAATTAGCAAATTTGCTTTTCCTTATATTACTTCTTTTTTTTTTTATCCTAATCAGGGGTGTCTGTATTCATGTTTGCTGACTAAAACGATGGTGTTGTAAGCACAGAAACGATTGAGTATGTTTTTGGGCTACATTGTTCATCGAACAAAATGAAATAGTACAACTCCACATCGCGTGTCCATACAGATCATATATTATATATTATGAGCTTAGATATTAGATATCAGATTAGATATTATAAATAGTGACAACGCGGACGTTTTAATCATATTTATTCTCGAAGCAAAATATTGCAATCGAGTCATTTTTAGCGCTTTCTTTCAGCAATGATCAGATGAAATTTGAATTTCTACATGTGATTTGCGTATAAAAAGATGGGACATTTTCGTTGTGAATTTATATTCCATCAAAGTCATCCTTCTTCATTACAATACATTTTCACATCTTTTTTAATTTTCATTCATAATTCTGCAGAACAAAAAATGTGCACGTATTTGATTAGCCTTATATTGATGGCTCTGGGAGTTTCTTTTACTTATTCTCATGGATTGTAATGCAGAAGGTGACGCTGAAAAATAGCGTTTCGGTTGCTGCTATCAAGAGAGCAACACCCAAACCTGTTGGTGAAGGTGATACCGAAGGTGCTGTCCGGGGTTCTGGTTTCAAACGGGACAGTACCTTCGCTGCATCTATTATATAAGATGATACTGGAGCTAGTGCTTCTGATGCCATATAGAAGAGGGACAATGCCACGTCCCTACTTTCACTTCTACTTCAGGTGCAATTGTTCTTATATAAATACCATATAAATGATAAGTGGCACCAATAGCGCTAGTTACTTTATGAATAACCATGCCGCTTTTTATTCTGGTTGAATGCAATACAAGTAGAGCTGCATTTTTTCTCTAGGTAAGGTAAGGATTTTGTTTCCTTCAGACAACGTCGCTTTCCTCTTTTTTCTCTGTTTAAAAATGGTCTACCTTATTTTGTATACCCTTCTTGTTTTTATAGTTTTCCCAAATTGTCTTTTTCCTAAATTTTGCTATTTATAGACAGATTTTTCGAATATAGTAATATCTCTTCCTTTAGTCTTACAACATTTGCCAATTTTTAGCAATATGTTCTTAGGATAGTATATTTTAATATGTACAATATAAACAAGACACCTATCGTGTCGTGACAATGGCACTACTACGTATGTTCTGAATCACCATTTAGTAGTACATTACGCAAGTGGCAGTCAGTAAATGATTAACTATGAGTTTATTGAAGAAGCAATTTAGATTATAGACTAAAATGAATAATGAGTAAATATGACCATCAATTCCTATCAATATGCTGACTTTCTAAAATAGTTATTTAAAAGGGGTAAAGGACGACGCTACTTCTAGCTTGTACCTGATC
>NW_013185635.1:14964-17340 GCF_000004155.1 Schizosaccharomyces cryophilus OY26 | reverse complement strand
TAAACGAAAAGAATGAAACGATAAACCAACATTTTTTGCAACTGTAGAACATATTGTTACATGTATTTTTCAATTTCATTTCCTACTTCGTAGCATCATCTATGAACGCACAATCTATTTACATGACAACAAGAAGCAGCGGCGTTATCGATAAAAATTCAAGGTTTATATTGTTATTGCGCTTGCCGTGAAATTTTACATGTCATTCAGGTATGAGAAGTATATGAATTTTACAAAATTTCGATTAATGAGTGATATGTATTTATGTGGTATCTCATAAAAATCTTATATTCTCATATCTCTTATTTCAAGTACCTTGTGTAATTAATATTATGTATGTATATTTTATAACATAATTACAGTTGTCTACGGCCATACCTAGGCGAAAACACCAGTTCCCGTCCGATCACTGCAGTTAAGCGTCTGAGGGCCTCGTTAGTACTATGGTTGGAGACAACATGGGAATCCGGGGTGCTGTAGGCTCCTCTTTCTTGTTGCTCGTTGCTCTCTTTTTTGTTCTTTTTTTCTCTTTTAGCATAACATGAATTTGTATTGAAACAAATCTCTCTATTACTTACATTTGTTTTATACCTAACAGTGCGACTGTAATCGTAAAAACAAGTCACACTCTTTTGACAACATCGAAAGGAGACAACAGACAATATATTAGTCGGGTAGCTTAGCTATACAGGTAGGTTTAAAAACAATTGTGTGAAAATAGTAAGAGAGAGAGAAACAACGAAATAGAAATGGATATAGATATAGATATAGCTCTTTGCGACCTACCCTGAATGAATTGAAATGCTACACGCTAAGCAAGCTAAGAATGAACAGTCTGTAATCACCAACCAGTAATCCGAAAATACCACCCACCAATAAAATCATCAATGAGCATATTATTAAAGACTACATTGCAAAATTATGCAAAGAATAAAGAGTCACAACGACTATACAATTTAGATTTTAGACTTCATAGCTCACATTATTTTTAGCCACAGTGCTACTTATTATAAACAATATTGAAATGAGTATCTTTAAAGTGTGATAAACTCTCATTAAAACGCTATGCTATATTAAAAATCCATTATGCCATTATAAATTCTCATTAGAATACAATCATATCATCATAAACTCAGTACCGCTAGCCCTTCAGCTTAATTGATGGCGATTTGCTTCTTGGAGCGAGATTGTTCAATCTTGGGCAAAACAATACTCAAAATGCCATTGGAATATTGGGCTTCAATGCGGTCAGAATCAATGTTGGTTGGGATGCTGATTGTTCGAGAGAAGGAACCAAAGCGACGTTCGGACCAACGTTGGTTTCCTTTCTCTCCCTCACTTTTACGTTCATTGAATGATTCTCCAGAAATGGTCAGTTTTCCTTCGTCGTAATGAACTTGAACGTCTTCCTTTTTGACACCAGGAAGTTCTACATCAACAGCAACCGTGTCTTTGTCTTCATGGACATCAATGGCAGGTGACAAATCACCAACACGATTCTGGCGCTGTACGCGAGGGGAATAACTCAAAAAGTCGGAAAGTCCGTCTTGGAATGGGTATAAATCGAAGAATGGTTGAAGAGACATTGTAAACAACACTCGCTAATTTCACGCAAGAATCAAAATTACTCTTATTCTTTTTCGGTAATTGTTGTCGAATCGTCTCTACTTCACTCCTATTTATACCTGAGCATATAGAAAATAACAAACATTTTATATGAGTTCTAGTATTTTCCAAATATGATGACTTGGGATACTTGGGATTCTTCCAGAGATTTCGACATAGTTCGTTCCAGTTGCTGATTTCTCCTACTCTTCCTTATTAATTAATTAATTATTTATTTATTAAATATAGTTTTTTATCTTTTGCTTTCATGAATGCTCCGCTTGTTAATCTGGTTAAACTCGCCGTTCTAGATATATCTAGAAATTGATATATGATGTAAAAGTTCCTCTTTTGTACGATAGAAGGAACGAACGTTCTCGCATATTCCCACTTTATTTGTATGTTACCTCCTATTCCATTCGTCAGTTACAAACAGTGTGGAAAACAAGACAGTTGTTATTTTTTTGTTTTCCAAGGATATTGCAATTTGATTTTGAAATATCGATTTTTTTTTTGTATGTTATTTTAAAGGTAATTAGGTTGTATCCAGCATTCTTGAATCTTCCAGTCTGAAGATTTTCGACTGTAGATATACAGATTATATGGCTTTTCTAAAATAGCGTAATCTGTTTCTTTGTAGGCAAAACGTATGTTGTTTAGAGTAAGTTCGAGAGTTCAGCAACAAAATTATACAAGAAACAAAAAAATGAAAACAATAGAAAACCGATCGCCAATTTCAATTAAATCGAGCGTTCCCTGATTGAACTAACC
>NW_013185635.1:13307-14736 GCF_000004155.1 Schizosaccharomyces cryophilus OY26 | reverse complement strand
TTTCTCCTACTCTTCCTTATTAATTAATTAATTATTTATTTATTAAATATAGTTTTTTATCTTTTGCTTTCATGAATGCTCCGCTTGTTAATCTGGTTAAACTCGCCGTTCTAGATATATCTAGAAATTGATATATGATGTAAAAGTTCCTCTTTTGTACGATAGAAGGAACGAACGTTCTCGCATATTCCCACTTTATTTGTATGTTACCTCCTATTCCATTCGTCAGTTACAAACAGTGTGGAAAACAAGACAGTTGTTATTTTTTTGTTTTCCAAGGATATTGCAATTTGATTTTGAAATATCGATTTTTTTTTTGTATGTTATTTTAAAGGTAATTAGGTTGTATCCAGCATTCTTGAATCTTCCAGTCTGAAGATTTTCGACTGTAGATATACAGATTATATGGCTTTTCTAAAATAGCGTAATCTGTTTCTTTGTAGGCAAAACGTATGTTGTTTAGAGTAAGTTCGAGAGTTCAGCAACAAAATTATACAAGAAACAAAAAAATGAAAACAATAGAAAACCGATCGCCAATTTCAATTAAATCGAGCGTTCCCTGATTGAACAACCTGACCTACATTGAATCTAACTTAGACAGAGCGCACCCTTACACAGACGCGTTCGTCTAAAAGGAAAGGAAATTGAAAATCATGGATGTAAAACATAAAAGATTTATGCTCAGGTGTTAGATGTTTGTTAGATGTTAAATGTTAGATGTCAGTATGACCTTGAACGGTATGAAAAATTTCCCAAGTGGAAGATCTTCAACCAGCGATGACTTTTCGGTTATTTCATTTGAGTTTCACTTCTACATTCGTTACAGGACAGGGGTGCGAGATAAATGACAAACTCGTTTGGTAACGTAATGAACAAATGTGGAGTTGTTTTGTTGACATAAGCAACATGACCGATCATTCCCAGTAAACTCGTGTGGTTTTTCAAAATTAAAAAATACAAACAATCGGCATCAAGGAACCGAACTGTTCATTCAAAGGAATTTATGGGAATAGTCCGTTACTCTTATTTATTGAATTTTGTAGACATTTGCTCAACTTTTCCTCAACCAAAAGTTCAACGGTCGGCTATAAGAAGTAACATATAAGACAACACCCGCTCCGACAAATTGCACATACGTTTTCTTTACATTCTGTAGCAAATTGAGAAAACGATAGAATGACGAGGTGAAGACATTCGAAAGAGGAGAAAGCTTATGACAATGGATTTCAATCTGTTATGTAATGATTCCAGAGACTACGAAACAGCGATGGGATTGGATGTTTTTTCTACAAATATGGCCCACCTTCTCTTGCTGCTCCTTTAACCGTGCGTTCTGATATCAAACAGAATGAAGGATTTTCAGCTCACCTTGGCGATAATGATTCGTTTATACTTTCAACGTAATGATGAGGGCTCTATTACGCATTGG
>NW_013185635.1:10722-13207 GCF_000004155.1 Schizosaccharomyces cryophilus OY26 | reverse complement strand
CAACATGACCGATCATTCCCAGTAAACTCGTGTGGTTTTTCAAAATTAAAAAATACAAACAATCGGCATCAAGGAACCGAACTGTTCATTCAAAGGAATTTATGGGAATAGTCCGTTACTCTTATTTATTGAATTTTGTAGACATTTGCTCAACTTTTCCTCAACCAAAAGTTCAACGGTCGGCTATAAGAAGTAACATATAAGACAACACCCGCTCCGACAAATTGCACATACGTTTTCTTTACATTCTGTAGCAAATTGAGAAAACGATAGAATGACGAGGTGAAGACATTCGAAAGAGGAGAAAGCTTATGACAATGGATTTCAATCTGTTATGTAATGATTCCAGAGACTACGAAACAGCGATGGGATTGGATGTTTTTTCTACAAATATGGCCCACCTTCTCTTGCTGCTCCTTTAACCGTGCGTTCTGATATCAAACAGAATGAAGGATTTTCAGCTCACCTTGGCGATAATGATTCGTTTATACTTTCAACGTAATGATGAGGGCTCTATTCTTGGATTTGCTTTTGGAAAACGCATTAGTTCTGGCTATGCTTTCCGCCTTAATGGACAAAGTCCCGTAGCTTGCCCTATCGAAGAGAGGTTTCCTCTGATTGCTATGTCTTTTTTTGGTAAAGGGAATGGTAATAGCAAGTGTGTTGGCTTTGAAGCCCTTGCACTTCCGAGTAATCCTTCTTCCTTCTACTTCTACTTCTACTTCTTCTACTGCAGCCCCTTCTAATGCTTTGCTAAAGTAAAAGATGTTGCTTCCTTCGGAAGTAAGAAAGTGAAAAACGATGACAGCAAAGATGCAAAAGAAGCCAATGACGGACCTGCCATTGCTGATAAGTCGTATCTGAAATTACTATCAAGAGACTAACCCTATCTTGAAGGTCTTTACTTGACTGTTTAAACAATTTTTTTTTAACTACAACCTTTAGCGATAGTTTATATTATGAATTTTTGTTTTTAGATATGTTAGATAGTGTTTATGTGAAATTTTTTATAAGTTAGAGCAGTATTCTGTTTTTGGACTTTTAAACTATACGCTAGCTTGCTTCCTTTGATAAACTTGGACGGCTATTTGTAGAAATCATGTACCATTGTTTTACGTTTCGTTTACAAAAGTAATGCATAAATTTATTTAATGATAGGATAACATGTAGTACGATCTCAAAAGCCGAAACCAGTCGAATCTTTTGGTCTGAAGATCCTGACTGTATATTGATGAATGCATAGTTTTTTCTGATATAATCAAGTTAATCTGTTTCATATTCCCATTCCAAACTCACAATTTCTGTATTGTGTTTTGTATTGTTTTTGTATTGATTTTTGTTTATTTTGTGTATTTTGTTGTATGATCGATGGTTTTTCTAGTTTTCTCTATTGATTCAAACTTTCAAAAACAACTTTGGTTTTATAGCTTATTTCAGTATACAAAAAAGGCAAAACAAAAAATCACGGTATGCTTAGGACGACATTATAATAAGGAACGCCAAACTCGATTTAGACGAGCCTTCCTCCGGCCACATTAGTACGCTAAATCTAACTTTGACAAAGCTAAACACTTTCTAAATAACATTATTGGATCCTTGGTATAGTTGCATTTTGTATTCCGGTCAAGCAATTTAATTTAGTCGAGACGAAGACATAGTAAAAACGATATAAGTATTGAATGATTTGTAATTAATATTCATTAAAAAACATTAGTTACGTTTGCACAGATGTATCAACTGGAATGGCTTTGATGATAATCTTTGGTAATACATGAGAAAGGGGTAACTGCCACTCCAAGATAGGTGTTTTGTTATCAACTCATCTGAGTGAGCGAAAATAACGAAACAAAACGAAACCAATCTAAGCCAGACTAAAGTTGTATAGTATAAAGAGTAAAAAAGGATAAAAATACTAAACTTTAATTACAGGTGTCTACGGCCATACCTAGGCGAAAACACCAGTTCCCGTCCGATCACTGCAGTTAAGCGTCTGAGGGCCTCGTTAGTACTATGGTTGGAGACAACATGGGAATCCGGGGTGCTGTAGGCTTCCTCTTTTATTTTTTAATTCCTTTTGCTCTATATTTTTGTGTGGTTTGATTTTTTTGGTTTTATTCCTTTTCGCAAGGTTGACTCTCTTCTAGGTTAACATTCAGTAGATGTTTCGATTCATCTGGTCTAAGATTACTAGAGTTATTTGGCTCACTTTAGGGTTCAAAAGGTATTGCGTGAACTGGAAGTTGATTTTCGCTCGTCAACTCGGTTCCTTCAACTGTCATGTCATAACTCAAAGAATAGACAGTGATTTTCGAAGTCCAATCAAACCCTGCAGAAACCGCTTTGGAAACTGAAGAAACCAAGTTTAAGAAGAACCAAAAGGCCAAGGCGATAAGAATAGCTGCTACACTGTTTTAAACCTTTTTGGAAGACTCCTTTAGCATATTATCTCATAGAAAAGGCTCTCCTCTTAGAAAAGGAAAGTGAA
>NW_013185635.1:7362-10316 GCF_000004155.1 Schizosaccharomyces cryophilus OY26 | reverse complement strand
AGCCGCTAGGACTAAAAACGAACAAGAATCCAGTTCTAATCCACTCACTAACAGCATATAAACCTGCGCATTTTTATTAAAAGCCTTTTTCGACCATTTCGACCCTTTTTTCTTCGAAATATGGTGGAGCAAGAAAAGCCCACGTAACCCAAGTAAGAAGAATCAAGAAAGCTTCGAGAAGGAATATCAACAAAAAGAAAGCGAGCTACTGGTAGAATAACGTGAAAACTTTTAAACACAGAGTTATAAGACTTCAGGTTCGTTCATGAGCGAAAAGCGAGAATGGTCGAACGAAGCTTGGGGATATGACAATAACTTAAGAGAAAATGGAACTCAATAACATCAATTTCATGAATACGACAATTTGAGAAAAAGATCGGTTCCATTGGATTTGCAAGTTACTCAGAAGTTTGTTATTACAGTGGAGATGACTTGGAAAAGGGGTTGTATACACCCATTTCTCCTTCCTATAAAATGAGTTTATAGAGCCGAATCCGCTAATAATCAAATTCGTACAAATAAAACGCATGGACGCACGGTAGAACCAGTGCCAGTTAGAACATGGAGAAGTTCTTTCCTTAATTGCATTTGCATGCCGGTACATCCCCGACTAGCTCCAGCAGGCATAATGAAAGAAGTAGGCTTTTTCGATGGTTTTTTTTTGTACTATGTATATACGGATATTTTAATTTTCGCTTTACTTTCAAATATTTTGATAAATTGTCAGTGTTTATAAAGGATTTATCTTTGTATAGGAACCTTGCTGTACCTTTGCTTGGTGAATTGATTTTCTTATAATTTCCGCTGTAACGATTTCTCGTAAGGGGTTTGCATTCATAGGAAAAATAGAATTGAAGAACGTTGATTTCTTGCTAACTTGAGTCATCATTTGGTTGCGTTTCTTATTGCGTCGTTTAGTGCATCTCTATAAGTATCTATTTCAGTATCTCTTTGAGTATATTGAGTACCTCTTAGAGCGTGTCTTTAAGTAGAATATTTCCATACATCTGATGAAAATGTATACTACCTTTGACAATCATTTTCGGTTATAGAACTAATCAGAACTTTGGGACTGACCCAGATTCAACAAATTCCGTTGAGCTTGACGAACTAGAAGCTAGCGCAGAGGCTCCAACAAGTGCGCCTAACAGTATTGAACTGCCAAGTTCTCCTCTTGGGGAAGCCCTACCAAAGCAAATCATTCAAAAAAGTCTATTGGCCATCCTGCATGGGATCAAGAAAGAGATGCAAACTTTTGGAGACACAGGTTCTCCGACTTTGAATGATCGTAAAATGTAATGTTTCTATGCTATGCCATTTTATTGAATTCATCCCCAGGTTGACCAGGTCATTGTTGGCTTTGATACTGTTCAGAACATTTAGAAAAGGTTGCTTTTTTGTCTTTAAGATTACTATTACCGTACGCCGTAATATTAAGATTGCTGAATATAAGCCATTTGTCATGATAACAGGTTATGAGAACGTTTATCGAGCGGAAATAGAAAGTACAGTTACAGGATTGTATGTTTCAATTGGAC
Organism: Schizosaccharomyces cryophilus OY26; assembly: GCF_000004155.1. Classification (NCBI taxonomy): domain Eukaryota; kingdom Fungi; phylum Ascomycota; class Schizosaccharomycetes; order Schizosaccharomycetales; family Schizosaccharomycetaceae; genus Schizosaccharomyces; species Schizosaccharomyces cryophilus. The sequence continues at coordinate 8,778 of NW_013185635.1, read as the reverse complement.
AACTTGATACTACGTAGAAGAATAGTAATAACGACCAGGGATTTGGCTAGCCAAATGAAATATCTGAAAGTCAATTTTATTTAGCCTGATCAGTTGAGTCATTGCAATCTGAAGATTCTGACTATAGACACAAGAGTATATATAGTTTTGCTAATCAAATTGAGTAATAAATTTCATCAATAGATAATCAACTGTATACGTGCCTTTATTTTCGAATCACTCGCTATCTTAATTTCTGTATTTCGTTTTAGATCGTTTGTTTACCATTTGTAATATATATTATTCTTTAGTCCTATTATGACATTTGTTAATATTCGGATATATGTTCTTATGGTAGTGTATTATAATACTATAATATGAACAAAACACCTACCGTGACATAACATATGTAATCAAACAATAATTTCGAAATAACGGGTGCTCGATTGGAATGGAAACTATACCAAAGAACAATGATACATTTACTACATGAACTAAAAATATATATATACATATTAGACAGCAATTTTGCAGTGGAGATCTGCCATCATCAGACTAAAAGTCTTGACTGAGACTAGCTAAATTCTTTCCTATTTAGGATAATTGATTCGGTCAATCAAACCAAATCGTTGGGACGCTATTGACTACTGTTAGCGTAGTATCCGAATATTCAAGGAAGTTTGATTAAAATTATTTTCAATAAGCTGTTAAAAGACAACAACGACAAAATCGTGCTTTCGATGACTCCCCTTATTTTGCGGGTATATATATGAGACTATTGTTTTTGTTTTTAAGCGCTCTCTGCAATTCCCACAGCATAGCAATTGATATGCGTTAGATGCTTAAGAATTGGTGATAAAGAATGGTTTAGATAAAAAAAGCTCATTTCCATTTTTGTCTGCATGTTTCATGCCCTTTCTTAGCCATGCGGCTCACATGTGTATAGGCCTTAGATAATTACATGTGGTCTTTTCGTTTTTCATTAACCAGAACCAACACCGTTATCCGCTTAGACATATATTCAATTTGACCTATAGTAAATGGACGTAGTTGAACATTTTGGTTATTAGGGTAAAAAGCCAAAAATAACAAACGTTTGATTAAGGGATAATGTCGATTCGGAAACGGAAACTGAGGAAGCCAAAAAAATGCTGTACCAAGAAGTGTAAGGAAGACCAGCAGACAATGGCCACTTCAATTTTTTTTTTCAGAGATACTACAAAAAGGACTACGATAATAATAATAATATTAACAATATTAACAAAAGTAACAGGTAGCTATGATAGAAGGTAAAAAAGAGCCAAGCAGTTAAATTCCTTTTCGATTATATCTGAGAAGATGGAAGGAAATGCTAGTCATTGAATACCAAATCTACCAGAAAACACTTCGCATAATAGACAGGAGGAAATTGTTGCCGTGATCATCCCATGGCTGAAA
>NW_013185635.1:6199-7262 GCF_000004155.1 Schizosaccharomyces cryophilus OY26 | reverse complement strand
CATGTTTCATGCCCTTTCTTAGCCATGCGGCTCACATGTGTATAGGCCTTAGATAATTACATGTGGTCTTTTCGTTTTTCATTAACCAGAACCAACACCGTTATCCGCTTAGACATATATTCAATTTGACCTATAGTAAATGGACGTAGTTGAACATTTTGGTTATTAGGGTAAAAAGCCAAAAATAACAAACGTTTGATTAAGGGATAATGTCGATTCGGAAACGGAAACTGAGGAAGCCAAAAAAATGCTGTACCAAGAAGTGTAAGGAAGACCAGCAGACAATGGCCACTTCAATTTTTTTTTTCAGAGATACTACAAAAAGGACTACGATAATAATAATAATATTAACAATATTAACAAAAGTAACAGGTAGCTATGATAGAAGGTAAAAAAGAGCCAAGCAGTTAAATTCCTTTTCGATTATATCTGAGAAGATGGAAGGAAATGCTAGTCATTGAATACCAAATCTACCAGAAAACACTTCGCATAATAGACAGGAGGAAATTGTTGCCGTGATCATCCCATGGCTGAAAATGGATCTAATAGCCACATCGGTTGAATCTTTCCGATCTGATGAAGCTTCAGAGGTCCAACTATAAAAAAGGAGTCATTTATTCGTGTCGTTATTCTGTGAATATCAATAGGTAGACTACTTCCTACCTACTACAGATGAAAGTATTACAAGCACTACTAGTAGTATACTTTATAGAATTTGCATCTTGCGTTGAAAGATGTCTACGGCCATACCTAGGCGAAAACACCAGTTCCCGTCCGATCACTGCAGTTAAGCGTCTGAGGGCCTCGTTAGTACTATGGTTGGAGACAACATGGGAATCCGGGGTGCTGTAGGCTTCCTCTTTTATTTTTTAATTCCTTTTGCTCTATATTTTTGTGTGGTTTGATTTTTTTGGTTTTATTCCTTTTCGCAAGGTTGACTCTCTTCTAGGTTAACATTCAGTAGATGTTTCGATTCATCTGGTCTAAGATTACTAGAGTTATTTGGCTCACTTTAGGGTTCAAAAGGTATTGCGTGAACTGGAAGTTGATTTTCGCTCGTCAA
>NW_013185635.1:3753-6099 GCF_000004155.1 Schizosaccharomyces cryophilus OY26 | reverse complement strand
CTTTCCGATCTGATGAAGCTTCAGAGGTCCAACTATAAAAAGGAGTCTATTTATTCGTGTCGTTATTCTGTGAATATCAATAGGTAGACTACTTCCTACCTACTACAGATGAAAGTATTACAAGCACTACTAGTAGTATACTTTATAGAATTTGCATCTTGCGTTGAAAGATGTCTACGGCCATACCTAGGCGAAAACACCAGTTCCCGTCCGATCACTGCAGTTAAGCGTCTGAGGGCCTCGTTAGTACTATGGTTGGAGACAACATGGGAATCCGGGGTGCTGTAGGCTTCTCTTTTTGTTGTTCTCTTTGTCTTTGTTCCGGTTTTCTTTTGTTTTTTTTATATCGTTTCATAAATTGAATTGGGATGTCTTCAAAATCCTGGATTTTCCTCATATTTTCCAACGATGGAAATGACAACACTGTATTGGAGGTTTCGATAAATAATGCAAGCGATGTTGGCAAACGTGATTCAAAATATATCTGCGGCATAGATTGCAAACAAAAATTTCATATCGAAAAAGCAGTAATCCTAACATGAGTTATAATGTGTCAAATAAAGTACATTATGTCACTTTCCCAACAAAGCTCAGTTTAGGTCACTTATGCTATTTTGAGAAATATTGTATGCACGATAGATATTCCGCACTAGTGGAAGACCAAATGGATGCAGATAAACTTCGCTTGAGAATTGAATCCAGTGCTCTATCAAGCAGAAGCGATTACTCGGTATTGTAAACCCTAAACCCCTTTTCGTATCGGTAAAACATACACAACGCTTCCATTTTCAGCCGTACATGCCAAAGGTGACGAATGTATATGAAAAAAAAAAAGCTCTTATTTATTGTTATACCTTTCAAAGATGCATATATAAAAATTTGGAGATGTGATTTTTAAGAAATCAAATTAAAGGATGGCTAATATGTATTTTAGGGGAATAGGGAACCTACAAAAACTTTCCCTTTCTCTTCAACATCTCTTTCCCACTGAATTCAATAATGTTCAATCTCCTATTAATTGCTCTCTCTTTTTTTATGCTTATAGAAGTGAACTACCAAAGATTTATTGTCTGATTTCCCACGAGAGTGTAGAACGAAACTGTGAAATTGATTTCTTTCATTCAAGCTTTTCTTTTCTTCCATAATGCGCGTGCTTTAGAGGATAAACAAAGCTTTCTAAGCCCTTTGAGTATCAATACAAAGAAGAAGATCTACTTTTTCTTACACTATTTCAAGAGCCTATATCTACCTATATACTCATTTAAGCACTGTTCCCAGCTTATTATAGCGCTCGGAAAATTAGAAAGTCAGTAGAACAGCGCCAGTATGGTGATTCTTGATTCCTGGTTCTATTATCAATACATCAACTAACTCGTACTTGGACCCATCCAAAGTTGAGGAGTCGAGCGGATTTCTGACTTAAAACCCATTTGCGGGAAGAAACAAGTACGAATGAATAACGGATTTATTGCCTCTTCTGAATCCACGGTTCCCAAGTATTGGAAGCAACTGTCAATATGATGAATAAAACAGAGTTAAAGGAACCTTATATTTCTTATAAGCGAGCACCCTTATTGAAACCTTACAGACTTTCATGGTCTGAAAAATACGTCTTGCTCGTCGATTTAGTTTACTGCTTCTGAAAGTTTTACAAATATGCTCTATAAATCGGAAAGGTTTATTCGATGGCAAAATGCGAAAGTCTTTCACGCATACGATCGGAATCCATCTCAATTGTATGATTAAGTAGTTGTATTTGCTTTACCTTTTCCTGATTGAATGTGAATAAAACTCACAATAGTATCTATTCATTTGTCACACGAGTAACACTGTTTTGAGTATAAAGATGACTGAGTGAAAGTCGTTATTGCGCTATCGTATACGAATTGGAAGTCTCGTCGTTATACATATATGTATATCCTATGAATAGTATTGTTTTAAGAATCATAACTCACAAGCCATGATTCATCAATAAACAACCAAATTAGCTCGGTCAGCAAATCCTTCCTATCTAGCGAACAATTCTGCACCAAAACAAGCCAGCTGTATGAGGTAGTTCTGTTCTATTCATTAAAAAAATTCTATACAAAGTTATGTATTCCTATTGTTGTTTGAATTTTTTATTTCCACTTGTTAACTTTGCCATGATTCAGATAGCGTCCAGAAACATATACTCTAATATTTGATATCATCAAAAAGTTCTCTGAAAACCCAAGTGATATTTTCACGTATAAATATTATAATAAGCAAATGTTGTTGAGCGGCATACTAGAGGAATCATAAAGTGGAGATTCTTGTAGTTGAATCAGTCTAGTTATTTCCTAAAGAAGCTTCTAGCCTCGCCAA
>NW_013185635.1:0-3653 GCF_000004155.1 Schizosaccharomyces cryophilus OY26 | reverse complement strand
AAGTCAGTAGAACAGCGCCAGTATGGTGATTCTTGATTCCTGGTTCTATTATCAATACATCAACTAACTCGTACTTGGACCCATCCAAAGTTGAGGAGTCGAGCGGATTTCTGACTTAAAACCCATTTGCGGGAAGAAACAAGTACGAATGAATAACGGATTTATTGCCTCTTCTGAATCCACGGTTCCCAAGTATTGGAAGCAACTGTCAATATGATGAATAAAACAGAGTTAAAGGAACCTTATATTTCTTATAAGCGAGCACCCTTATTGAAACCTTACAGACTTTCATGGTCTGAAAAATACGTCTTGCTCGTCGATTTAGTTTACTGCTTCTGAAAGTTTTACAAATATGCTCTATAAATCGGAAAGGTTTATTCGATGGCAAAATGCGAAAGTCTTTCACGCATACGATCGGAATCCATCTCAATTGTATGATTAAGTAGTTGTATTTGCTTTACCTTTTCCTGATTGAATGTGAATAAAACTCACAATAGTATCTATTCATTTGTCACACGAGTAACACAACGTGAAAAAAATACAAAAACTAAACAATAAAAATAAGGGTGGTTTCGATCGTTAGCGTCTAATACTTCTTACATCGCTATGCTTTTCATGAATATATTGCCAATGATTCCGACGTTATACCAATTCGGATACACGCAGTGTAAAGGAATAGACTATTCGAACTCTTCTTGAAAATCTACAATTACGTTCTCCAAATGTTTCTTTCATTGTTAGATGATTGGCGAAAGTTATTTCAAATTTCTTTAATGACGAAAAATCACCATTTTAAGCTGATGAAAACCTTGTCTATGTATTTTTTAAAAAAGCTTATTTTCTTTCTTTCATACTTTCGTGCATGTACCGGCTTTACTTTGAATATAGGTACAACAATTGTTCCTATTTCTACTTACATTTCCACAACCCAATTGTTTGTTATGGCTGAGCAACAAAGTGAACGGTAAAAGGATGATCTGTATAGCAGAATGCTTTGTTGGATTATAACGCATTTTAGCACTATGATGATAGCGCAACTAATTACTCAAATATTTGCGGTAGTAGCATCGAAAAGAAGTTTTCACAGTTGGTTTGCTCGTTATGTTTAGGGTGATATCCTGAATATGCTCTGAGGTATATTTATAATTTTTCACATGTAGTCTCCAATTTTGGAAATTAAGGATGGAGCTCGACGGCATAGTTCATTCCATATACAAATCGGCTCTACGAAATATGGCATCAGTTGATTGCTCTTTCGTCTGGAGTTAATTAGAGTTAGTATAATATACCTTTCAGTTCTTCTGATCGGTTAAACATCGGTTTGCTTTATCAGTATCAGTAAGGAAGTGAAATTACTTTATGCTTCTTTTTCCTATGCTGACAAATTGTGTTCTCAATGTTGTAAATGTTCAAATGAATGATGACGGATTATGCGTTAACTAAATATAATATGACCCTTTCTTTCATCTAGGAATACCCTTTTTCTGCACAACCCTTTGCATCCTGGTCATACTTTTGTATAGAAAGGTATTCTATTGAAAGAAAGATTAAATCGATGATGGCTCCACATTCAAAAGACGACGAGGTTATGATACAGGATCCGCAATTTTCATCCTTTGATTTTCACAGTTGATTTTAATAGCCTAACCAAAAACTTCTTGAATAATACATTTAAAGGGTTAATACAGTCTGCCAACATCGCTTATAAGACCTCTTGCTAAAACTTTGCTTTGTATGAAAAGATTGCTATAGTAACTATAAATGCGCGTGTCCTGAAATTTGATATTTCGACATTTTCATGTTAAAAGGGTTGGACTTTTTTGAGATGTTTCTGATTTGCCTGCATTGATATTATTTATGGAGATTCGATCCACTATTTGTGGCATTTTGGGGAACGTTTGGAAGTCAATTATGTTTTATTAGTAGTTATAAAATACTTATATATCCTCAAGTATTTCAGATATCCCTTCTTATAACGATACTTCTAAAAAAAAATTCTTGTTGATTTCAGATCCCGGAAATACTCTTATATAATTGATCCGGTTTGAAGAAATCACTTGCCTCTTATTAAGGATTTTTCAGTGCTTCAGATGTCAGTAGATTTCCTAAAAAAATTGATAGTATGCTTATTTCTTATGCCCATAATTGCAATCCATATATCTTCTGCTATGTTATTTTTCAAGGATTGACCTACCTTTTCTCTCCAAACAGCTTTTGCTATACAGTGCTGCCGAAAGTTCTCTATAGGTTATCAAAATCGTATAAATTTCTATTCAATTTCTAGAGATTTGAGATATGAATATATATTTACTTACGATCCGTGAGAACACCAAGGTATAGCGCAAATAGGTTTTCATTCCGTTTCACAACATTTCGGCCAGGGCCATTTAAATAATACATACATGTCTTACTATTCTTCGACTATCAATTTAATATTTTTTCATTCTGGTGCCGTTTAACATCTGTTTCAAATTTTTACCTGCACAAACAATATGTGCTGCATTTCGTTCATTATTATCTGCGATTCTAATTACCCATATCAGTAAACTTTACGAACAGAAGATGTAATACTAATATTCTGTTATCCTTATATCTGGCTTTTTCGTTTCTTCAGCTAAGTAAATTTTTAAATATATTGCTGCTTTTTTGTCGTCACATATCTAGACTCAGGTTAGTTTTTTTATTTAAACAATAAATGTAAAACAATAATAATTAAGACTTATTATTAAACTGTACAAGGCCGTGTGGTTTAGATGGTTATAATTTCTGCTTAACATTTGATGTTCGCAGACGGTCCCAAGTTCGAGTCTTGGCACGGTCATCCATACCTTTTTTTTCATTTTCAATTTGTTTCACTAGGATGCTGCCTTTTTCTCTTTGCTTTCCTTTTCTTTCCTTTTCGAGCTTGCCTAATATTGCTTTCTTCCGTAAAGGTCATACAACCATATGAGTTTAAAATCAAGATCTTCAACCAGCTCGAACAAAAGTAAGAAAGCAGGAAGAACAGAAATTACGATATTGAAAAAAAAAATAAGAAAAACAATACAACGTAAATCATAAAACCCAAGATGGGAAAAAAATAATAAAACAAAAAAAAAAATCCTCTCCCTCCGGGATTCGAACCCGGGCTGCCAGCGTGACAGGCTGGTGTACTACCCCTATACTAAGGAAGAATCGTGTGTTCCCTTATTAAAACTAAGCTATTTTTTACTACTTTTGCTACATCAATTATGGATTGGGCTATTCACTGTGGTTGGTACATCCATGATGATGTTCTTTCCATTCCATCCCTTTCATGTTTTCTGATGTAACTGGAAGAAGTAAATCGATATAGGAAATAAGTTGATTACAAAAGCTCCTCCACATTTCTATCTAGCGTTTACCTTAATCAACGAAAAGAGAGATTACCATTCGAGTAATTTGGGAGTATCATTATATTAGTAATATTGTACATTCTCTGAGAAATAACCATATGTATATATATACTGACTGTTTATTACTAAACAAATAACTTAATTTCTTTTGGGGAAGTTGAATGGTTTCCGTGCAAACGTCATGTTTGAATGGAAAAGATGTGCCTTGTTATCAACAAGTTGATCCGCTCTGCTCTTCTTCCGAATGAAATCTTTGTGAAAGTACTTTTCTTTTATACG
>NW_013185634.1:28813-31353 GCF_000004155.1 Schizosaccharomyces cryophilus OY26 | reverse complement strand
CCCAAGTAACCCAAGTAACCCAAGTAACCCAAGTAACCCAAGTAACCCAAGTAACCCAAGTAACCCAAGTAACCCAAGTAACCCAAGTAACCCAAGTAACCCAAGTAACCCAAGTAACCCAAGTAACCCAAGTAACCCAAGTAACCCAAGTAACCCAAGTAACCCAAGTAACCCAAGTAACCCAAGTAACTTTGAGATTGGGGCGCTTCGCTTGTGTTTACTTTATCCTCAGCCTCGGTAACCGTAACCTAACTTTGGGTGGGTGGCAGAAGCTCGGTGGGGTTTGCTAGAGTGTGTTATGGTATGTTAGCTTGGGTTATTCACTAACAGTGTGTACTAATTTATCTACGCTATTCTTGTTTGCGATATCCTTCGAGTGTGTTATTCGATGAAAATTTTTTTATATTTCAAAGTCTGCCAGGGTCATTTGCACTTAGTGTGCACTAAATTATCTACGCTATTCTTGTTTGCGCCTTCGTTCGAGTGTGTTATTCAGTCAAAATTTGTTAAAAAATTTAAAGTCAGCCAGGGTCATTTGCAGTTAGTGTGTGTACTAATTTACCTACGCTAATACAGTTTGCGATATCCTTCGAGTATGCTATTCGGTGAAAATGTCTTAAAATTAAAAGTCAGCCTGGGTTATTCACTAACAGTGTGTACTAATTTATCTACAGTTTGCGACTTCGTTCGAGTGTGTTATTCAGCGAAAATTTGTTAAAATTGAAAGTCTGCCAGGGTTATTCACTGACACTGCCTGTACTATTCTCACTGCATCAATACAGTTTGCGACTTCCTTCGAGTATGTTATTCAGCGAAAAATTGTTAATATTTCAAAGTTTGCTTGTACTACTCACTGACACACTGTGTATTGCTGTCTCTACGATCATATTATTTGCGACTTTGTTAGTGTGTTATTAAGCGAAATGGTACTAATGTGTTCCAATTTTATGAGAATACTACAGTTATGTTTTATCCACCAAGCAGTTACTTCGGTTACCGGTTACTGGTTCTTCTGTTCTTATGTTATTTACTTGGCTTATACGGTTAAGGTGATTGAACTTTGCTAACTTTCTTAATGTGTTCTTCTCTACACTTGTTCATCGCTTTACTTGTTTACTTGTTTACCTGTTTCCCTGTTCTTCTCTTCACCTGCTCAACTCTTCAATTGTGTGTTAGCGTACCTAGCTTTGCGAGCAAACTAGACCTGCGCTGCGTGTGTTACGATACGTTGGCTACCACTAGTCATGACAGTCTCTACTAATTTCTCTACGATAATATTATTTCCTACATCTTTCAACTGTGTTATTTAACGAAAATATGTTAGTGTGTCACAAGTTTACGAGAATACTTGAGTTATGTCTTATGCACCAAGCAATTACTTGGGTTGTGAGTTATTTAACTTTGTTAATGCGTTATGTGTTTATGTGTTGTGTTATTTGTTAATTTGTTGTGTTATGTGTTTATGTGTTCATGGGTTCTTCTCTTCATAGTTTTATACTCTTCATCTCTCGAGTTACCTGCCCAACTGTTTACTTGTTCGCTGTGTGCTAGTGCTAGTGCTAGTGCTTCTTCAACTAAAGTCCCTCTCTTACTTTGCAAACTACTATGTTTCTCATCTATATCGTTCGGTTCTCTTACGAATGACCATGTCTTACCATGTCTTACCTTGTCTTACCTCTCTGCCTCTCTTGCTTTGCGACTTACTTCCTCTCAACAATCTGTCTCTCTCTTTTACCAGTCTGTCACTATTCGCTTTTGCGAGAATCTCTGTACAAAATGCGTTACAATTTGCTAACCATCGTTCATTTCTGCCTGTGCAAAGCTTTGCCAGATTCCTCATGTCTGTTTTGTTCATGTGTTCTCTATCAAGACCTCTGCCAACTGACTGTGTTTACCTTGTCTATCTCTATCTGTATGTCCGTCTATATTTCTACGATTATATTAATTTCTATATTTATGTTTATACTTATGTTTCCACTCATGTTTCCCCTTGTTAGCTTGCCTATGTCTTGCTAGTGTCTCTCTTCTACTTGGGTTCATCTGCTCTCTACCTTTTTCCCTCTCACTACATCTCATTCCCATGTGTTTGTCTTACGAATGTTTCTGTTATTTTTTATTTTTTATTTTTTATTTTTTATTTTTTTATACGCCACTGTATTTTTAGCGACTGTGTTCTCTTTTATTCCGTTACTCTTTATTCGTATCTTCCGTTGTCTATGTTTATGTTTATGTTTATGTTTAAGTCTCTGTGTCTACGACTGTCTTTGCGATTCTCCCTGTTAGTATGTAATTATGTAATTATGTAATTATGTAATTATGTAATTTATGTTATTATCTATTTATATAATTATACAACTATGTTTATATGTTCATATGCATCCTTGACTTCTGATCAGTCCTCTCACTCTGTGTCGCCCATGTCTCTTGTGCCCTACTTTCTTCTACCTGTCTCTTCTATTTACTACTTTGTCTGTGTCTTACGACTCTCTGTTGCGACTTGCGAATGTTTGTTGTCTTTCCTGTGTTGTGTTTATGTGTGG
>NW_013185634.1:27360-28713 GCF_000004155.1 Schizosaccharomyces cryophilus OY26 | reverse complement strand
TAGTGTCTCTCTTCTACTTGGGTTCATCTGCTCTCTACCTTTTTCCCTCTCACTACATCTCATTCCCATGTGTTTGTCTTACGAATGTTTCTGTTATTTTTTATTTTTTATTTTTTATTTTTTATTTTTTTATACGCCACTGTATTTTTAGCGACTGTGTTCTCTTTTATTCCGTTACTCTTTATTCGTATCTTCCGTTGTCTATGTTTATGTTTATGTTTATGTTTAAGTCTCTGTGTCTACGACTGTCTTTGCGATTCTCCCTGTTAGTATGTAATTATGTAATTATGTAATTATGTAATTATGTAATTTATGTTATTATCTATTTATATAATTATACAACTATGTTTATATGTTCATATGCATCCTTGACTTCTGATCAGTCCTCTCACTCTGTGTCGCCCATGTCTCTTGTGCCCTACTTTCTTCTACCTGTCTCTTCTATTTACTACTTTGTCTGTGTCTTACGACTCTCTGTTGCGACTTGCGAATGTTTGTTGTCTTTCCTGTGTTGTGTTTATGTGTGGGTGAGAGTGTGTTGTCTTTTACTACGACTGTATCTCATCGTTGTATTCCTTCGTCTCTCTTTCCCTCTAATTTTTACGATTTTTTCAGTTTTTATTCTTTTTATACACTTATTTCTCTCTCATTTTCCTACTTGCTTTCTCAATTGATATTGCTTTTAATCCTTCTGCTGTGTCTGTGTCTGTGCCTGCGTCTGTGTATGTCCATATCTCTCTCTTCCTCGCTCCCAAATTCCCTGCTTTTAATTTTTTTATATTCTTTTATTTCATTTTTATATTTTAATTATTTTTGTTTTCTCTTGTCGTGCCTTGTTTTCTTTTAAATAAATAAATAAAATACCCAACTGCCTTCCTAATTATTTTTATTGCCTGATCTGTGTCTTTGCACTTCTATTACTTCCACTTCCTTCACCATCCAAACAACTACTTTTCTTTTGTTTTTAAACGACATTTTCCAAGTTTTCTTGATTCTTCCATTGAACTGTAAATTACAATGCGACTCTCTTGTTAGTGTGTGTGAGCGTCTGACACCCCAGTGTGTGTGTGTGTGCATACATCTTTGCGACTGACCAAGTCGTTCTCTACCTTATTTTTATTTTTTTAATTGTTTTTAATTCATCATCTCATCTTCAGCTGTCTTTTCCTCTTCCCTTCTACCTCCGTTATTGTTCCTAGCTTTGACTAGTTCCTATATATGTCTATGTCTATGCCTATGTCTACCTATGTCTATGTGTACTGGTTCTTTTTTTAATTAGTTTATTTTACGAATTTGAAGCGAATATTCATAATGATTCGTTTATTACTATTTTCCTTTCCTTTCTCTTCTTTT
>NW_013185634.1:25371-27260 GCF_000004155.1 Schizosaccharomyces cryophilus OY26 | reverse complement strand
GTGTCTTTGCACTTCTATTACTTCCACTTCCTTCACCATCCAAACAACTACTTTTCTTTTGTTTTTAAACGACATTTTCCAAGTTTTCTTGATTCTTCCATTGAACTGTAAATTACAATGCGACTCTCTTGTTAGTGTGTGTGAGCGTCTGACACCCCAGTGTGTGTGTGTGTGCATACATCTTTGCGACTGACCAAGTCGTTCTCTACCTTATTTTTATTTTTTTAATTGTTTTTAATTCATCATCTCATCTTCAGCTGTCTTTTCCTCTTCCCTTCTACCTCCGTTATTGTTCCTAGCTTTGACTAGTTCCTATATATGTCTATGTCTATGCCTATGTCTACCTATGTCTATGTGTACTGGTTCTTTTTTTAATTAGTTTATTTTACGAATTTGAAGCGAATATTCATAATGATTCGTTTATTACTATTTTCCTTTCCTTTCTTCTTTTTTTTTTTTTTTTTCCAACTCTGTATACTACTAAAGTCCTTGCTTGGGTTCACCACACTTTGCTATATCTCCCTCACCCCTCCACCTGCAAAAATTTTCCATCGCGAATTATTCACCCAAATCTTCTTCAAATCGACCGAGAAATGTTTTATCTGACTAACAATTTTTTATATTTTTACATATTTTGAAATGAAATACTGTTTGTTTTTCTCTCTCATTCTTTGACAAAATCGAAAAAGAAAATTACCAATATACTTGTTTTTTTATTTATTTTTATATATAACAAAATCATTTTTCCATCAACATTGAACCGACAAATCATTCCAAAAAAAAAAAAAACAACATTACAAACATATATATATTCACAAGACTCATTTCCAACTCAACATTCAGTTAGCGTTCATACTTTTTGACTTGGGTTACTTGATAATCCGACAACAGTACGTACTACCTTACTACCTAGCCTCTCTTCTCCTCTGCCTGGGTTCCTCCCCTGCCTGTTCGTCTATATCTATTACTATTCATCCGAGCTCACCTCGACTCTGCCTATCCCTATTTTTTTAACGAATGAGTCCGTCCTTTACTTTCTAAATTCTTTCTTTTATTTTTTTCTTCGTATTTCTTTTTTGTATACGAACTCTTGATTGCATTGACAATAACCAAACTCCCAAAAATAACCAGTAACCAAACCGTTACAAGCGTTTTAGTTAGAGTTAACAGTGAATCCATTCAATATCCCTCTGTATGCTGCATTGCTTTACTTTTACTTTTACATTAACTTTTGCTGGGTTTAGAGTATTCAATGTGTACAGTGTAACGTGTATCCATCTTTACCTTTTCCAATCACGAGTGCTCTCTCTCTCTCTCTCTCCTTCTCCGCAACTTTCAAGTCAAGTCAAGTCAAGCCAACCCAACTCACGAACGAATGAAAGAACGAATAAAAAGTGTGTGCCAAGTAAATTTGACCATAAATCAACATAACTTTTGCATTCTTTTTTTTCGTAGATTGTTAGTGTTTGTTTGCTGCTGCAAACCCAAACCGTTACTGGGGTTAACGGCGTTAACGGGGTTACGGTCTTATTGTGTTTAGGTTGCAAACGCCCGTATCTGTAATGTCATTAGCTATGCGTTGAATTCTAGTGCTAAACATTCTATTGTTTTATGTGTTTCATTCTGTACGTATTGTTGCGCTGTTTTTTATTTTTTTTTTATTCTGTATTTACTGTTGTCTTTGCGTAATGGCTACCTCATCCCGAGCTAAACGAAAACGAGCGACAGCCCAACAAACCCAAACCGTTACCGGGGTTACTTGGGTTACTGGGGTTATTTGGGTTAAGCGTTAATCGTTTTGTTATTCTTTACTTGGGTGTGTTTTGTTTTTTCTGTTGTCGTTTGTAGAATGAAAGAACCGACTAATTTCTACCCAAGTACAACGAGCG
>NW_013185634.1:12846-25271 GCF_000004155.1 Schizosaccharomyces cryophilus OY26 | reverse complement strand
CAAACGCCCGTATCTGTAATGTCATTAGCTATGCGTTGAATTCTAGTGCTAAACATTCTATTGTTTTATGTGTTCATTCTGTACGTATTGTTAGCGCTGTTTTTATTTTTTTTTATTCTGTATTTACTGTTGTCTTTGCGTAATGGCTTACCTTCATCCCGAGCTAAACGTAAAACGAGCGACAGCCCAACAAACCCAAACCGTTACCGGGGTTACTTGGGTTACTGGGGTTATTTGGGTTAAGCGTTAATCGTTTTGTTATTCTTTACTTGGGTGTGTTTTGTTTTTTCTGTTGTCGTTTGTAGAATGAAAGAACCGACTAATTTCTACCCAAGTACAACGAGCGACAGCCCTACAAACCCAAACCGTTACCGGGGTTACTGGGGTTACTTGGGTTAAGGGTATTTGGGTTATCCGGGTTAACTTGGGGTTACGGTTATGTTGCTTGGGTTAAAATGTTATGGGTTATCGGTTATCGGTTATCGGTTACGGGTTAATTATTTTTTTGCTTTGGGTCTGTTTTGTATGATCTGTTGTCTGTTGTCTTTTATCTTTTTTCTTTTGTACAACGAAACCAACCAAAGTAATAAGAGATTGACGACATCTGCAATCCAAAACCATTATTTGGGTGAGCGTTTTAGTGTCGTATGTTAAGTCTTGCTGTTATACAACTGTAAGCAAAGTTGGCATCTGCCGTGGGCCATGTGCCAAGTACCTTGTGTTGAGTATGAGTACTAAATGTTTGTTTTTTTTTTTTGCAAACTCAATCCCAAGTAAGCCTTACGTTGAAGTTTCCCTTAAGAATACTGATTACAGTGTTGTATCATACAGTTTTATATTTTGTAATGTCCTATTTGTACTGTAATAATATATCATATTGAACTGCTTTCGTTCTAATGTCTACCTTTTCTGTTCACGTCTTCCGAGTTGTCTCTGTCAATCAACTGAACTCAACCCAGCCGAGCCCAGTCCAACCAATAAAATGAAATGAAACGAAACGAGACGCCTTGCTCTTTATGTATTCTAACCTTTTTTTGTTGTTTTTAGTGGTTGATATATCTCATGTATCTGATGTTTGTTAACCCATGTGATAAGTGCTCACAGTTTTTTGTTGAACGTTATCTTGGGTTATCGTGGTAGATGTCCTATGTATTAAGAAAACGAATATGAACGTATTGTTTAACGACCCAATCACCTACCAATGAAAACGACCAATCTAAAAATTTCCATAACACTGAGAAATAACGGGTTGGCCGAAAGCCGCATTGTAGCTTCTTAGTAGCTTCACATATGACGAACAAATACTTTTGCGAGATATGTGCAAAAGCTTTCGCGATCAAAAAACATTGTATCGATCTACAGATCAATGTTCAAACTGGTGCAAGCGTAAGTGAATGTTTGAAAACACATCTCCGCAACAATTCAATAGTTATACAAATTTATAGAGAATACTACAAAGAATAGACATCACTGTTCATTCAGCGAGATCGAGTTTTTTTTTTATTTCATTTCATTTCTATATGTTTCATTTTTTTATACTTCATTGCAGTTTATTGTTGATTATCTTGTTTCTATCTGCTTTGCTACCTGTTTTCAAATCAAACTTGTTAAATTGCTTATGTAAAAATTGTTGTATCATATCAGCAACGAGAAAATATTATTTCCTAAGCTTACATTGAGTCTCACCCATAGTCCACCGTTGAGAATTCAAGTCTTTTGTTTTTTTTTGCAAAATATGAATGTTTCCTCGACTTTTTTTTATAAATTGTTTATAAATAGACTTAAATTTTTATTTAAACCAATAATTTTTACAAGTATATCTCAGTGTCATAAAAATCACCTTGCAACAATAGTGCAAACGTTTCCTAGCAAGTACTTTTGATTATCTACAGTTTCATAATTCTCTTTACGATTTTTCTCTATTTTCTACTTATTTCTAATTATTTTGTTTTACTTTACCGCTTTCCATAGTTTTATATTGTTTTACTTGAATTTAATTTTTTTTTGTTTTTTTTTGTTTTTATTTTAAAGTGTTTGTTTATTTATTATGACAATTCTAACGAAACAATTCGAATTCCTTAAACATTAGTAACGAGTAGTGCGGTGTAATCTACTACCCAAATTAAAGCACATTCGTTCGACAGCGTTTTTTACAAATATAGTGCAGCGGCTAAAACCGTTTTACCAAAACGGCTGTGCTTCGTAATAATATAGTAACATACTCTGCGGTTGCGCCCACTAAACTAAAATAGCAAATTTGTTCAACGACGGGCTTACAACCATAACGAAAAGCACAGTAGTATGAAAGTCGTAATACAAAACTACGTTACAATCCGTTCAAATAAATTATGACGCCCAAGTGTTGCTCCTTCTTTCTAATTACTGAGTAACAACGTGTAGCGTGGTATCCCTCTTGTAATATTATAAACAATGCCTTGCCATATATAACACTATAGAAGAAGTCATCACTCAAAGTCATTTCCGTTCAAACAACTGACTGCTCTCTCGATCAACCAAACAAGTTGAAAGCTGAATAAGTCGACGAAAACTCGACTAAATCGAATGAAAAAAGCATCAGTTTACTTGTATTCTTTTCTATTTTTATATAAATTAATAAAAGTTTTCCTACGAGATTAAGGCAAGAAACGCCTTTAAAAACAGTTTAATTTAATATATTTATAATAAAAGAAAACAATAAAACCAATTTTTCATCAACTGTTTTGTTACTACTTTGTTCTATCGTTTTCAACATTGTTTACTACTTAGTACTTAGTACTTTGTACTTACTACTTACTACTATGACTTAGACTTAGACTTAGACTTAGACTTAGACTTAGACTTAGACTTAGACTTAGACTTAGACTTAGACTTAGACTTGTAACTGTCAACAGCGCACATGAAAAATTTAAACTTGAATAACTCGATACAAACACAAACAAGAAAGCGTAGACAAACTATATAAATATATATCTATACTCATAGTCATATTCATACTCATTTTAAACTACTCTTTCGCCTATTGTCTATTCAAACATAATCATAAACTTTTCATTTATTATTATTTCTTTGCTATTCTTTTCTTTCAACGAAAATCTTTTCAAAGAACCAAGATATATAATACATATTTATATAAATAGACGATCCGTTTGAAAATAAATTGAATTATCTGCAAAAGTTTCAAGAGTTTAAAATTTCAAGACATTTGAAATCACACAAAGTTCAAGTTCTAGTTCAAGTTCAAGTTCGAAAGCACGTTTGATAAACCGTACCAAACGTTTTGATGCTGTTTTATCCATTTACAATCAGTTAATGTCTGTCTTTAGAATGTGCATTGTTCTTTCTGTTTCACCAGACAAACAACCACCAACTCTTCAGTTTTAACGTCGTCTTGCTGAACCGTAGCAAAACAACAGACACGTTTTAAACGTCCATCTATCCTTTCATCATCTATATCGCTCTCGCAAACACACACACACAACACATGCACACAGGTGTAGAGATACACCTACTCTTGTTTTTTCTTTCTTGTGCCATCGCCGTCCCCGGGACACAGAGGCAACGACCCTTGAAGAATCATTATATTCTTCTTCTTCTTCTTCTTCTTCTCTTTTCTCCTTTTCCATTCTCCAATTCTTTTGGTTAGTTGGTTACTTCGTTAGCTAGTTAAAAGAGACGCATAAGATCACTCAAAATATATCTAATCACAAGAACAAATCCAGAGTTTCTCGTGCTAGAATTACAGACAAACTCATAAAAAGTTTTGTCACGAGTATCCCCATCGAAAAACTCATTTGCGATTAAATTCTTGTACCGCGAACTGTTCCAAGCCAAATAAGTAACCGGTATCAACCGTCTCCTCGCCCAAGAACAACATTGTGGGCTGTAGCCCATATCAGCAACATCATGTTCAAACTTTGTTAATCCACACCAAAGACAAAGTCCCCGAAACGTAACGTCCATTGTACACTTGTCTTTGTAGTGATTCGATTTCCGGCACTTAAAACAGGTACCCAAGTCGATGGGGCACTTGCCGTTCTCATGAACTACGAAATTTGAATTGCGGTCCATAATAAGACAAAACAAACATACGTCTTTACATTCGTTGAAGAATCGTTCAACTGACGTTGACTTGTCAAGTGTCTTTGCCCATTGTCCTTTGATGCCTTCAACACGGTTCCCGTATTCCAACATTCTACTATGCTGCAATTGTTGTTGCTGCTGTTGCTGTTGCAATTGTTGTTGCTTTTGTTTCTGTTTCTGTTGTAGCTGTTGTTGTTGATACTCATCATCATCATCATCATCATCATTCCTTCTAATCACAGTGCTTCTAACGGGGCTAACGGGTGAATCATAATCATATGCAGCCATACGGTTCTTAAACGACAAATATGGTGAATGTGTATCGTAAACACTGGCTTTACGTAAACCACCTTTCTCAAGTTCTTCATCGGTGGCTAGTCTACCTGAAACGTGATAACTTTTCTTCAACGTCGGCGAAATAGTAATAGGGGAAGACGAGCTGTTCGGTGTCACCAGTGTTGTCCCAGATAGATCACCACCCAATAGTGGAGTACTACTAGTAGAAGTACCGCTTTTTAAAGAATCCTCCGCTGTTCTACCGTGGCGGCCTTTGGTCTTTGAGCCCCTAAAACAAAAATCATTAGAAAGTCCCGAAATGAGATTCGTAGAAGAAGCAGAAGAAGAAGAAGAAAGCTTCGGGGTTACCACATCCTCCATCTCTTCTAAAGAACGAGAAGAATTATAGTAGCGTCCATCTCCTGTTGATTTTGGCGTCGACGTCTTCAACCAAGCGCAATTTGAAACCCGACTGTTTTCATCTGTATACGAGACAGCGGCCGCAACTTTACCATCATCATCATCATCATCAGCCACATTTGTTCCTTTCCCATGAATGCCTGAAATAGCTGGCTCACTAAGAAACCCTTCTGAGCAACGAGAACAGTAAACACAATTCCCAAACGCAGGGCAGCAAACACACTCGCTATCCATCTCACTTCCCAGAAACGATCGAACACACAACGTATCATCTTTTAAAAAATTCTTCATCGTATCCTCGACATGCTCAGACCACATAGAATCGTGATATTCATAAAAGAGAGCCGCGATAGCATACTTACCATCTCTTCCCGCTCGTCCAGTCTCCTGAGCGTACTCTATACAAGACGTCGGCGATCCATAATGAACTACCAGACGAACTCCACCATAGTTGATTCCAACTCCAAACGCCTTTGTAGCCACCATGATTCTAGTCTTACCATTCGGGTTTCGAAACTTTTCAAAAGAGTTCCTTCGTTCCTCTTCCTCTAAATCTCCTGTGTAAATTGTAACGCCTGTGCGACGGAAAATGTCTGACCGTTGAATCTTTCGTTGCAGGTAATCCACAGTACTCTTCTTTTGGCAAAAAATAATGACACGACCATCACCTTCGTAAACATCAGCTCTTTTCATCAGAGTGTGCAAGTCCTGCAAAAACTCATTTGCCACTAACGGACGTAAAAAGTAGAAAATATTCTCTCGCGCTGTCGACACATCTCTTAAAACATTAAACGTGGCACAAAAAGTTTGCCTGGCACATGACTCCAATTTTCGTGGAAACGTTCCGCTTAAGAGATGAATCGGTGCAAACAAACCCGACAATCTCGACGCCTTTAGCAAAGTACACCTCCAAGTCGTATCCGTCAACAGACTATGTGCTTCATCCACCACCACGCGAGCTAAGCGCCCAGCAACCCCAAGACTTTCAAAAAATGCTAGCCCTGAATTCGATAACGCCGACTCGTACGTAAGAATAAAGAGGTCTGGAAGTTTTAAAGACGGAGTGACCTGTTGGTTTCGGTATTGTGTCCAGCTACTACAACATACAAGTTGTCCTGCTCGATTCACTCTTTGCATCAAATCTTCCCTTAAAGACATAACAGGCACTAGAACAAGCGTGGTCATGCCTGGTCGAACTTTTTTATCAACCAACGCTGGTAATAAAAACGAAAATGACTTACCCGATGCAGTCGGAAGTACAGTAATCAAATTTACCCGACCTTGTATGGAAAATAAGACTGATTGAAACTGTTTCATAGATCGAAACTTTGCACCCACTCCACAAAATTGCGACAATGCCCAACAACAAAGTTGTACAAGTAATTGCGAAGGGTAAGCGCAACCAATATTGTAATCTGTCCACAGCTTTTCAGTCGTTTTCGGAATACTAGTAGCCACAAGATTTGTAGACTTTGTAACACGTCCTGCTGCAGCTGGAGCTGGAACTGCAGCTGCAGCTCCAAATCCACGTTTACGTTTATATCCACTAGAGGCAACATCATTATCATAATCATCATCTTCTTCTCCTTTTTCTCCTTCGTCTCCTTCGTCTCCTTCGTCTTCTTCGTCTTCTTCAACTTGAAGTCTTGCTTTCGTCGTTGTCGTCGATGATGGCAAACACTTTGCTTGTAATCCCAATTTGTTTTCCAATTTGGCAAATTCTCCACTATATACATAATACATTCGTTCCTCAAGTTGGTCAATCCTTTTGATAATAGGGTTACCCGGCTCCACCAGCAGTCCATGAGTGGAATTCTCTTTGATTTGTAATAACTCTTGCCATTTAAAACTTGCTCGAAAAAAGTTGGCGAAATAGTCTGCGGGCAAGTAATGCAAATTATCCATCGTACGTCCATAGATAAGAAGCGCCGTGCTCCGAGTATGTCCAGCCTGTAGATCGAAATACGAATTTCTGCTCAAGTCGTTCTCCTCCAAGTTTTTTTCTTTAAAGTAATGAGCAATATGTCGATAATTTCGGAAACCTAAAGCTTTTCGAATGCAATCATGTGTTACTTTCGGAAATATTCGATACGGCATATTACTTTCCAAGCGTTTCCCACCATTCACAACAAACATCGCATTCGTATACACGGAAGCTGCTTTCCTGTCCCCCGTCATCATATAACTCAAGAAAGCCTGAAAAGGTCGTACTAGAGCATAGTATCGAAGTGCCAAATTAGACAGAGCCTCAGGCAGAAATCGAGGAATCGGCTTTTCTGCAAACTTCATGTTTCGTGTCTTATCATACCGGCTATAAATCATTAATCTTCCAAACATCAAATATAGCTCTCGCGACTTGTGCTTTGAATTCTTCAACGTCCAGTATACCATCTCTTGAGCTCTCGCTGGCTGCCCTGCAGAGATATAGACCAAACAAAACAACAACTCATTCAATTTCGTCGCCTTCATTTCATAATTCACAACAGCAGCTTTTGACCACCGTAAATCCTTCAAGAAAACCTCATCAAAATCTGCCAATGATGACAAGTGTGGCTTTGGCTTTGGCTTCGTCGAATCTTCTTCATTGTTGTCGTCGTCATCGTCGTCGTCTTCGTCTTCGTCTTCGTCTTCTTCTTCTTCTTGGCTTGTTTCATCTGTAGCATTAACTTTGTTCACTTCCAATTTTGTCTTCTTTGCCTTCTTGGTCTTCGTCTTGGTCTTGGTCTTCGTTTTCGTTTTCGTCTTCAACAATTCTGCAATAAAATTGTACAAATCATCCCTGGATACGGCTGGTAAAAATCGATGTCGAAGTTCATCATTCTTAAATACAGTTCGCAACAACACAGTTTTGCTCATTCGAATATCCATTGACTCTTTAAAAAATGAATACCCAAGCCTGCTGTTGTTGATATCATCACCTATCGATTGTATCAGAGAACTTGGCAAAAGCTTTTCCACATCCACACCAAAACACAGCTCTTCAAAAGCCAACTGGAGTTTTGCAAACATAGTCTCATACAGTTCATGCAGATCGTTTATGTCAAAGACAACCATATTGTTTATATGGCTTCCAATATAAGGGTACTTGGAATTGTTGGAGGGTTGAAACAACACCGTGGTTGGGCTCAAACCTTGCAAAACATTCGCATATCCTTCTGTTCTGGTCACATCACGAACAACTTTCTGCGTTTCGTATAAAACATCGTATAAATTCCTTTTTCCCAGTGAAATAAAGCGAAAAACATGGGTATATGCAAAAGAACCCGCCATATGAAACTCTGGTATCGACGATAAAGTGATTCGTCCTTCATCGACCAGCCGTTGCAATTCACACACAGCAACCAAACGACACGTATAAATAAGTGGGGCAAAGAACGACGAGATCTCAAACGCATACTTGGAGGTCCCGTCACCACGCAAAGACAAGCATGCCAAGAACTTGACTATTTCCGTGTTTCGAACATTCTGGGAAAATTCATACTGCTGCAGAAAAGCTAGCTTTAATGCTTCATGTAATTCAGAGTATGCAGCATCCTTTTGAAAGTAAAAACCCTTTCTATCTTGCTTTTCGCTTTTCTTTTCTTCATCGTAAACATTGTCGCCGTCGTCGTCAGCAGTACCAGCAGCAGCACTTTCATTCTCATCCTCATTTTCATTCTGCTGACGCTTTTCCTCCTCTTGCTCTCTCTTCATCTGCAAAGCACATTCACGTTCACGTTCAGCTTCCTCAGTTTCATCCAATATTTGCTCTCGCAGAGCTTCTTTGTCCATACAAACGTCGCCGCCATCTCCATCAAGGTCATCCTCAACATAATAACTATTACCATTAGCGACATCAGCAATAGCAATAGCTGCACTAGCTTCTGCTTCTGCTTCTGTTTCTTGGGTTTCTGCTTCTCCGCGTTCAACTTGAGCATTGTCGTCGTTTTCCACTTGCTGCTCCTTTTTCCTTTTTCCGGCTTTGACTTCAGCAACAATGCTACACATCCTTTCCAAATGTCCGCGAATGGTCTCACTTCCAGGTCGTCGCAATAAAAACACCAAATATTGGGCTACTCTTTGCGAATATCTAATGACTGTACCCTTTTGTTCTAATTTACTTAATCCACGCTCTTGAGCACTATAGTTTCCACCTTCCGTAAACATCTTTTTCGTGCCAGTCATCATCCAATCCAAGTATTGAAATCCCCGGTAGTAATAACGAATCAATTCTTCTAGAATAGTTTCCGAGTTTAGCGTTCCATCCACGTATTGAAAACGGATCAATTGTTTCCAGTCATTGCCCAGTGACTTGACAATCGCTCCCCATCCAAGTTGTTGGTTAATTAGACTTTTTTCGCGTGCATTCACCGTATCCTCGACGTCGTCATTTTCATTGTAATAATCTTCGTTGTAATTTTCATTATCATTTCCTCCATCCTTGAGGCCGTCATCACCGTTGTCATTAGCGTTAGCGTTAGAATCACGGTTCATGTATTTCTCAAACCATAAATCTATCATCCAATCCATGGTATTCTGTCCATCTTCCCCCACCACAGGAGCAAAATCCACCTTGAAAAACTGATGTCTCTGAACGCTTTTGTTCTTTACCGATTGCAGCGATACGCGTCGTGTACAATCTTTCATACTCAATGTTTTTCCATGATGTCGTCGTATATGATGATAAAACGTATCAAGATTTCCATGTACATAGCCTCCTCCATTGTCATAACAAATTACACACTCGTATCCATTCAATAGAACTGGTAATCCTGCTATGTGCGGATATAAATCACATTGGGAAGAGCGGCAGTTGGAAACTATTGACGGACTCAACAGCTTCCAATCATTCAGCTCTCTACACAGATCATCAGCGCGTTCAATGTGAAGTTTGTGAAATCTTTGCATATGTCGCTTCAAATACTCCATATCCAAAAGGCACCCACATTCCACGCAAGATAAAGCTCGTATCGACAAAATTTGCAAACCATAGGTAGCTAACTTTTGGTTTATATGGTAAAAAGGTGATTGTTTGGAGCAGGAACGATCGTCTTGGGTAACTTGCCAAATATTTTTTTCTCCAATACCAATACCGCCGACATTAGTACCGTTGTCATCATCACTTTCAACATCAATCCTCGCAACAGAAGATGCAGTTTTTCTTGCAGATGGCTCAAGGTGATTAGAAGTATGAGTATGAGTATGAGTAGCAGTACCAGTAGAATTAAAATTGAAGATTAGTTTAGAAAGATTCTGAAGAGGTAAAGTATTCTCATTGTTCATTTTCTTGGAGGTTTTCGTTGGCGTCGAGTTCATAATCGCATTCGTGTTGACATTATAAGCTTGGGAATCCACTTTGGTTTTCTTTGACCTTGTTCCATAGTGTTCATCGTCATCTTCATCATCATCATCATCATCATCATCATCCTCATCCTCATCGTTAACAACAACAACAGCAGATCTTAATTCGTCACCCTCAGCTTCTTCTTCATCATCTTCATCATCGTTCACCACCTCCATATGATTCATATGATCCATATAAGAACAGTTGGTACTTTGGGTGGTTTTCGTCGATTCCTTTGGTTTTTCTTCTAGCTGTTCACCAAACCAAAGACACCGTCTCACATGCTGCATAACTTTTTGGGGAAACCTATATCGTTTTTTGCAATTACAAACAAAGTATCCATCTTCATTTCGAATCATCTTTACAACATTATCAGACTTACCATTTATACATGATGACAATGCAACATTGACGACATTTTGATGAGACTTTCGATGGTGATATTCCAGAGCACTCGTGGTAGAAAAAACTTGACAGCAAAATTTGCAAGAAAGCATCGTTATTTTTACTTTTCTTTTCCAAAGAAAGTTAAGTGCTCACTAACTAACTAAGTTTTAAAACTTTTTTTTAGTATAGCTAGCTAGTTAGCTAGTGTTAGTTAGTAGTGATTGTATAATTATCAAAAACAACAAAAGACGCTTGCAATCAGAAAAAGCCATTTCTTGAAACAAGCTATATATATATATATATATATATATATATATTATGGAACCATATTTTCTCTTTGTATTCTTTTTCGACAAAGAATCACTGATATTTATACAATTGAAACAATTGAAACAATTGAACAAAAGAAATAAAGAAAACGCAGTCCAAACAGAGCCCCTTGAAAATTTCACCCTATCGGTAAAAACTATCACATTATCTAGTGATGTAGATAAGATAATTACTTTTCCGCATTTTTATCAGAAAAATCACTCCTGACTCAGTGGTCATATGATTTTTAATTTTTTCTATAAAGTTCTATTTGAGGGAGTCAAGAGTTCGAATCCTACCTTTGCACCTATTTATTGTTTATGGGTATTCTACTACCACTTAATTTTAAGCATTACCCTTACTACATCCAAACACAAAGTTTTTCGCTAATAACTCACGATTGAGCGCACCAAATCGCTTCAGAACAACTTTAAAAAAATTGTATTTTCTTTTTACATTGAATAAAATAATAAAAAAATTATCTCATCAACAAGCCTTGAAACTTGTTGTAAAAAATATTTCAATAATTAAAACTTTATAATAAAAATGAAATAAAACCAAAAAAAATTTCGGTAGAACCACTTGGTAGTATACCACTTTGTCAAACCCACGTAGCGTATACCAAGTTTCGTTCAACAACGGGTTTACTACTATAGCGACAAGCACAGTAGTTTGAAAAGAGGTAATACAAAATTACGACACAATCCACTCACATAAACAATGACGCTCAAGAGTTGCTCCTTCTTTTAAATTACTGAACCATACCGTAAAGCAAGGTATGCTCTTGTAGTATTTCGTTCAACCGTAACGAAAAGAACAATAGTTTGAAAGTGGCAATTACAACATTACGTTATAATCCACTCGAATAAACTATGACACTCAAGTGTTGCTCCTTCTTTTTAATTACTGAATCAGAACGTGTAGTGTGGTATCCCTCTTGTAATATTATAAACAATGTCTTGCCATATATAACACTATAGCAAACTTTATTATCCACCACCATGAGTACTACCACTTCTTTTTAAGCATTATCCTTACCGGTTCTAAACACAAACTTTTTTGCTTATAACTCATGATTGAGCGCACCAAATCGCTTCAGAACAACATTAATAAAATTGTATTTTCTTTTTACATTGAATAAAATAATAAAAATATTATCTCATCAACAACCCTCGAAACTTGCTCTAAAAAATATTTTAATAATTAACAAATTATAATAAAAATTAAATAAAAGAAAAAAAAAAAATTCGGTAGAACCACTTGGTAGCATACCACTTTGTCAAACCCGTGTATACGTATACCAATTCTGTATGCGTATACAGTTTTTCGTATTCGTATTTCGTCGTATACCATCTCCCGTATACCACTTCGTATACCTTATCTCACGTATACCATACCACTTCGTATTCGTATACCATCTCCGTATACCACTCCGTATTCGTATACCATTCACTTCGTATGCGTATGCGTATACCAACTTCGTATCCGTATACCAGAAACTACTACCACCAATTTTTAGGCATTACCCTTACTACTCACAACAAGTGCCAACTTTTTGATGTAAACACAAAGTTTTTCGGTAATAACTCATGATTGAGTGCACCAAATCGCTTCAAAACAACTTTAATAG
>NW_013185634.1:11509-12176 GCF_000004155.1 Schizosaccharomyces cryophilus OY26 | reverse complement strand
TTAACGGGTTAGTTAGGGGTAAAAAGTGTTAGTGTTAGTTTTAACGGGTTAACGGGTTAACGGGTGAAAAGTGTTATCGGGGTTAACGGCTAACGGCTAACGGCTAACGGGCTAATGGGCTAACGGGTTAAAGTGAAAGTGTTAGTGTTAGTGTTACAAGCGTTAACGGGCTAACCGGTTCTACTCTTACTTCCCCTTCTACCTCTACCTCTCATCTCTCCCCCTCCCTCTCACAAAACAAAACAAAAACGAATCTATCCGTCATTACCAACTACCAACTACCATCTACCATCTGCCAACCACATACTCAACTCAATCTGACCATACCCAAACTCTCAAAGTAACCGTAACCCTTTCCTTTGCTGCTCCAGACCCACACCCACACCCAATCCCAATCCCAAACCGTTACTGGGGTTAACGGGGTTATTGGGGTTAAAAGTGTTAACGGGTTAACGGGTTATTGGGGTAAAAAGTGTTAGTGTTAGTTTTAACGGGTTAACGGGTTAACGGGTGAAAAGTGTTATCGGGGTTAACGGCTAACGGCTAACGGCTAACGGGCTAATGGGCTAACGGGTTAAAGTGAAAGTGTTAGTGTTAGTGTTACAAGCGTTAACGGGCTAACCGGTTCTACTCTTACTTCCCCTTCTACCTCTACCTCTCATCTCTC
>NW_013185634.1:8600-11409 GCF_000004155.1 Schizosaccharomyces cryophilus OY26 | reverse complement strand
CGGGCTAATGGGCTAACGGGTTAAAGTGAAAGTGTTAGTGTTAGTGTTACAAGCGTTAACGGGCTAACCGGTTCTACTCTTACTTCCCCTTCTACCTCTACCTCTCATCTCTCCCCTCCTCTCACAAACAAAACAAAACGAATCTATCCGTCATTACCCAACTACCAACTACCAACTACCATCTGCCAACCACATACTCAACTCAATCTGACCATACCCAAACTCTCAAAGTAACCGTAACCCTTTCCTTTGCTGCTCCAGACCCACACCCACACCCAATCCCAATCCCAAACCGTTACTGGGGTTAACGGGGTTATTGGGGTTAAAAGTGTTAACGGGTTAACGGGTTAACGGGTGAAAAGTGTTATCGGGGTTAACGGCTAACGGCTAACGGCTAACGGGCTAATGGGCTAACGGGTTAAAGTGAAAGTGTTAGTGTTAGTGTTACAAGCGTTAACGGGCTAACCGGTTCTACTCTTACTTCCCCTTCTACCTCTACCTCTCATCTCTCCCCCTCCCCCTCCCTCTCACAAAACAAAACAAAACAAAAACGAATCTATCCGTCATTACCCAACTAACTTAGATGTAATGCTTACCCGAAAGTTGCATTGTACTGCTGCATATGACACACAGATATCTGTAATTTCTCGTTTTTTTCTCGGCGGTTTTTTTATTTATTGTAATGCTGTGTAGTTAATGAATACTTGGGTTACGAATAAATATTTATCAAAATGTTTACGAGAGCTTGCGTGATGAAAACATCATATCTATTTACAAATTAATTTTGAAACTGGTGAAACTTTTGAGTCAGTGCATTCCATTTATACTAGTTCTTTCGTTTCATTTCTTTTATACATTTGCTTACATCTTCAAATCTATTTAGCTATAAGAGCAGACGATGTACCTTTTTTTGACTGACGCATGTTGATAAATAAATTGTCTTGTCATTTTATACTCTCTGTCATACCATGTACTTAGCTTTTATTTTTTTATTTATTCGAATGCTTTTAAAAAAAATAACAAAAAAAAATGAAATGTTTTAAGAAAAGAGATATATGTTTACGAAAAGTGACAATGCCTGATAATACGTCGGTTGCAACAATTCAATAGTTATACAAAACATCACTCTATTCATTCAGCCAGTTTTTTTTTTATTCAAACTAATAATTTTTACAAGAATATCTCAGTGTTATAAAAATCACCTTGCAACAATAGTGCAAACGTTTACTAGCAAGAAGTAAGAACTTTTGATTCTCTACAGTTTCGTGATTTTCTTTACAATTTTTCTCTATTTTCTACTTATTTCTAATTGTTTTGTTTTATTTTACCGCTTTCCATAGTTTTATATTGTTTTACTTGAATTTAATTTTTTTTTTATTATTTTTGTATTTTCGACAAGTTTTTTTAATTGTTTGTTTATTTATTTTGACAACTCTAACGAAGCAATTCAAGTTCCTTATACATTAGTAACGAGTAGTGCGGTGTAATCTACTACCCAAATTAAAGCACATTCGTTCGACAGCGTTTTTACAAATATAGTGCAGCGGCTAAAACCGTTTTACCAAAACAGCTGTGCTTCGTAACAATATAGTAACATACTCTGCGGTTGCGCCCACTAAACTAAAATAGCAAATTTGTTCAACGACGGGCTTACAACCATAACGAAAAGCACAGTAGTATGAAAGTTGTAATACAAAACTACGTTACAATCCGTTCAAATAAATTATGACGCCCAAGTGTTGCTCCTTCTTTTCAATTACTGACCAACAACGTGTAGCGTGGTATCCCTCTTGTAATATTATAAACAATGCCTTGCCATATATAACACTATAGAAGAAGTCATCACTCAAAGTCATTTCCGTTCAAACCACTGCTCTCTCGATCAACCAAACAAGTTGAAAGCTGAATAAGTCGACGAAAACTCGACTAAATCGAATGAAAAAAGCATCAGTTTACTTGTATTTTTTTCTATTTTTATATAAATTAATAAAAGTTTTCCTACGAGATTAAGGCAAGAAACGCCTTTAAAAACAGTTTAAATTTAATATATTTATAATAAAAGAAAACAATAAAACCAATTTTTCATCAACTGTTTTGTTACTACTTTGTTCTATCGTTTTCAACATTTACTAATTACTACTTACTACTTACTACTTACTACTAAGACTTAGACTTAGACTTAGACTTGTAACTGTCAACAGCACACATGAAAAAGTTAAACTTGAATATCTTGACGAGTATTCGACTTGTTCGAGTCAAACAAGTTTCAATTTACTCGTATTCTTTTATATTTTTACATATATTAATTTAAATTTTATAGCAAAATTGAACCTTGAAACGACACAAAAAAACAACATAGTTAGTTTATTTATAAGAATACAATACTTTGAAAAAAAATTTCGTCAACATTTTTTGTTTCAAGCCTGTTTTGTTTACCTTGCCATTTTCCATTTTCAACAAAATTTATACAACCAACTTACTACCTTATTACTGCTAGTTTACTTTTATTACAAGTGATTCAATTTTGTTTCTCCTCAGAGATCTAAAGTGAACTTTTTTTTTAATTTTTAGACGTGTAAACGAAAATAAATCCTAGTAAAATTTTCTATTTTACTATCAAGATAGTTCTATTCTATACCTAACATAACTGATTCTTTCTTATTCCTTCTAATCCTATTCTAAAGATAATTGCTTGGTTTTTTATTGCTAATAAACAGTTTCATTCTTCATCATTCAATTTAACGACATTATAGAAACTATTATAATTCAACCAAGTTTATATTTTATATTTCATATTTCATGTTTCATA
>NW_013185634.1:5919-8500 GCF_000004155.1 Schizosaccharomyces cryophilus OY26 | reverse complement strand
CGGGTTAACGGGTTAACGGGGTTATTGGGGTAAAAAGTGTTAGTGTTAGTTTTAACGGGTTAACGGGTGAAAAGTGTTATCGGGGTTAACGGCTAACGGGCTAATGGGCTAACGGGTTAAAGTGTTAGTGTTAGTGTTAGTGTTACAAGCGTTAACGGGCTAACGGGTTAACCGGTTCTACTCTTACTTCCCCTTCTACCTCTACCTCTCATCTCTCCCTATACAACTCTCCCCCTCCCCCTCCCTCTCACAAAACAAAACAAAACAAAAACGAATCTATCCGTCATTACCCAACTAACTTAGATGTAATGCTTACCCGAAAGTTGCATTGTACTGCTGCATATGACACACAGATATCTGTAATTTCTCGTTTTTTTCTCGGCGGTTTTTTTATTTATTGTAATGCTGTGTAGTTAATGAATACTTGGGTTACGAATAAATATTTATCAAAATGTTTACGAGAGCTTGCGTGATGAAAACATCATATCTATTTACAAATTAATTTTGAAACTGGTGAAACTTTTGAGTCATTGTATTTCATTTATACTAGTTCTTTCGTTTCATTTCTTTTATACATTTACTTACTTTTTTAAATCTATTTAGCTATTAGAGCTGACGATGTATCTTTTTTTGACTGACGCATGCTGATAAATAAATTGTCTTGTCATTTTATGTTCTCTATCATGCCATGTAGTTAGCTTTTATTTTTATTTATTTGAGTTTCTATAAAAAAAAAACGATGAAATGTTTTAAGAAAAGAAATATTTGTTTACGAAAAGTGACAGTGCCTGAAAATACGTCGGTTGCAACAATTCAATAGTTATACAAAACATCACTCTATTCATTCAGCCAGTTTTTTTTTTATTCAAACTAATAATTTTTACAAGAATATCTCAGTGTTATAAAAATCACCTTGCAACAATAGTGCAAACGTTTACTAGCAAGAAGTAAGAACTTTTGATTCTCTACAGTTTCGTGATTTTCTTTACAATTTTTCTCTATTTTCTACTTATTTCTAATTGTTTTGTTTTATTTTACCGCTTTCCATAGTTTTATATTGTTTTACTTGAATTTAATTTTTTTTTTATTATTTTTGTATTTTCGACAAGTTTTTTTAAATGTTTGTTTATTTATTATGATGATTTTAACCCAAACAATTCGATTTCCTTATACATTAGTAACGAGTAGTGCGGTGTAATATACTACCCAAAATAAAGCACAATCGTTCGACAGCGTTTTTACAAATATAGTGCAGCGGCTAAAACCGTTTTACCAAAACAGCTGTGCTTCGTAATAATATAGTAACATACTCTGCGGTTGCACCCACTAAACTAAAATAGCAAATTTGTTCAACGACGGGCTTACAACCATAACGAAAAGCACAGTAGTATGAAAGTCGTAATACAAAACTACGTTAGAATCCGTTCGAATAAATTATGACGCCCAAGTGTTGCTCCTTCTTTTCAATTACTGAGTAACAACGTGTAGCGTGGTATCCCTCTTGTAATATTATAAACAATGCCTTGCCATATATAACACTATAGAAGAAGTCATCACTCAAAGTCATTTCCGTTCAAACCACTGACTGCTCTCTCGATCAACCAAACAAGTTGAAAGCTGAATAAGTCGACGAAAACTCGACTAAATCGAATGAAAAAAGCATCAGTTTACTTGTATTCTTTTCTATTTTTATATAAATTAATAAAAAGTTTTCCTACGAGATTAAAGCAAGAAACGCCTTTAAAAACAGTTTAATTTAATATATTTATAATAAAAGAAAACAATAAAATCAATTTTTCATCAACTGTTTTGTTACTACTTTGTTCTATCGTTTTCAACATTTACTTTACTACTTACTACTTACTACTTAGACTTAGACTTAGACTTAGACTTAGACTTAGACTTAGACTTAGACTTAGACTTGTAACTGTAACAGCACACATGAAAAAGTAAAACTTAAATATCTTGACGAGTATTCGACTTGTTCGAGTCAAACAAGTTTCAATTTACTCGTATTCTTTTATATTTTTACATATATTAATTTAAATTTTATAGCAAAATTGAACCTTGAAACGACACAAAAAAACAACATAGTTAGTTTATTTATAAGAATACAATACTTTGAAAAAAAATTTCGTCAACATTTTTTGTTTCAAGCCTGTTTTGTTTACCTTGCCATTTTCCATTTTCAACAAAATTTATACAACCAACTTATTACCTTATCACTGCTAGTTTACTTTTATTACAAGTGATTCAACTTTGTTTCTACTCAGAGATCTAAAGTGATTTTTTTTTTTTATTTTTAGACGTGTAAACGAAAATAAATCCTAGTAAAATTTTCTATTTTACTATCAAGATAGTTCTATTCTATACCTAACATAACTGATTCTTATTCCTTCTAATCCTATTCTAAATATAATTGCTTGGTTTTTTATTGCTAACAAACAGTTTCATTCTTCATCATTCAATTCAACGACATTATAGAAACTATTATAATTCAACCAAGTTTATATTTTATATTTTATATTTCATATTTCATGTTTCATAGTTTTTCATAAACATCATAAACATCATCATCATC
>NW_013185634.1:2283-5819 GCF_000004155.1 Schizosaccharomyces cryophilus OY26 | reverse complement strand
GAAACGACAACAAAAAACAACATAGTTAGTTTATTTATAAGAATACAATACTTTAGAAAAAAAATTTCGTCAACTATTTTTTGTTTCAAGCCTGTTTTGTTTACCTTGCCTATTTCCATTTCAACAAAATTTATACAACCAACTTACTACCTTATTACTGCTAGTTTACTTTTATTACAAGTGATTCAATTTTGTTTCTCCTCAGAGATCTAAAGTGAACTTTTTTTTTTAATTTTTAGACGTGTAAACGAAAATAAATCCTAGTAAAATTTTCTATTTTACTATCAAGATAGTTCTATTCTATACCTAACATAACTGATTCTTTCTTATTCCTTCTAATCCTATTCTAAAGATAATTGCTTGGTTTTTTATTGCTAATAAACAGTTTCATTCTTCATCATTCAATTTAACGACATTATAGAAACTATTATAATTCAACCAAGTTTATATTTTATATTTCATATTTCATGTTTCATAGTTTTTCATAAACATCAACACCAACACCAACACATTTGATGTTGTTTCATAAAATCTTTAAAACTTTCTAGATCCACTCTGCATGTTTGAAATGTTCAAGTTCAAGTTCAAGTTCAAATCCAAGTCTCAATCCTCTCAAAGAGCATTAAGAATGTCACTCACTACAAAGTAAACAACATTCACAAATTCAGATGTCACGCCACTCGGCTGACAAATAAAGTTAAAAAAATTCTGATCATCCAAATTCCCCTCTAGAAATTCATTAGCAATCGCTTGCTTATAATTCGCATTGCTCCAAGCAAAAAAAGCAACTTTGCCAAGTTTTCCCCTAGCCCACGATTTGCACTTTGACTTGTCCGGGAAATCCTCTTCTAAATGTTCAAATTTCGTCAATCCACAATACAAACAAGCTCCCGAAAACTGAAAATCATACGGACACTTGAATCTCGTGTGATCTTTTTGTCGGCATCGAAAGCATCTTTTTACCTCTAAAGGGCATGTATTCTTGTGTATTACAGATCGGTCTCCACCTTGTTCAACAAAACACGATATGCATTCCTTTCCAAATTCTCTGAAAAACTTTTCCAACAAACTTGGCTTTGACAAACTGGCCATCCAATGCCTTTTAACACCTTCGCACCGATTATCATATCCCAGTTGATTCTTCTTGTGCAAATTATTATCATCATCATCACCATCGCCATGAGTTTCTAGAAACGAACGTTTTCTAACGTTAGTGCTTTTCGATAGTGTCGGCGACGAGAATAAAGTTGTTTCAGAATGACCTGATTTGCTGCTAGAAACATCTGTCTTGCTTGTCGAACTTACTGGGGTGACTCTATTTGAATGACCATGACCATGACTACCACCACGAGCAGGCAATCCAGATTGGCTGCATGAGATTACTTCAACAGCATTCTCACTAAAACTACCACCACGCTCTTTGTTATCTTTTGAGATTGTGCAATCCATCAACCTCGAATCAGCAGAAAAAGCATCTAAAGAACAAGCACTTTGCGGTGTGGGTGGTGATCCATTGGCAATAATCTTCTTCCGTGTCGGTGTCAATGTCTCATTGTCCTTATCATTGTCCTTATCCTTGTCCTTGTCCTTCTCAACAGAGAGCTGCTCTTCTTCTCTTTCTTTTTCTCTTTCATCCAGCAATCCCGGGTTACATCGAGAACAAACGACATAGTCAGGCATAAAATCACAGCCACTGCATTGACCATCCATCTCACTTGCTAAAAACGACCGAACGCACATTGACTTGTCCTCAACGAAATTTTTCATCCTAACGTCAATATACGCTGATGTAGACACTTCATACTTGCTGTAAAACATAGCAGCAATCGAAAATTTACCATCCCTTCCAGCACGACCTGTTTCTTGAGCAAAATCCATAGACGTTGAAGGTGACCCATAGTGCATTACAAGACGCACTTCCGGGTAATCAATACCAAGCCCAAAAGCTTTCGTGGCTACCATAATACGGTTGTCATTGCTTTCCAAGTCTGTAAACATATTGAAATATATATTTCGTTCTTCCTCTGCCATATCTCCTGTATACGAAACGGCACAAGTTTCAATCCTTTCTGAAGAGTTTATTTTTACTCGCAATTCCTCCACATTTTTCTTTGTCCTGCAAAATATAATTGCTCGGCCATTTCCTTCGAAAACTCTGGCTCTTATCATCAAGTCGCGGAGATCGCTTAAAAAGTGTTCCTTGTCAAGCTGCTTTAATAAGTAATGAATGTTTTTTCGAGCCGTTAATGTTTTGATTACTTGAAAATGCGTACAAAACGTCTCGCTAGCACGAACCTCTAATTCACGGGGAAACGTAGCGCTAAGAAGAATAATTGGCGCCGCAATCCCAGACAATCTCGACGCTTTCCACAACACGTGCCTCCAACTGCCATCTGTCAACAAACTATGTGCCTCATCAATAACAATGCGGGCTAGCCGTCCATTGGCAGCCAGACTCTCAAAAAAACACAGTGCTTCGTTCGTCAATGCCGAGTCATAAGAAAGAATAAACATATCCGGTAGATTAGATGAATCTGGCGGAGTCCGCTTATATACTTTCCAGTCATTAGAACAAACCAGAGTTCTCGCCTCGTTTGCTCTTCGTGCCATATCCTGCCGTAGAGAGATGAGAGGTACCAAAACGACAGTAATAAGTCCAGTCCGCTTTTTCTTTTCAATAAAGGCAGGCAATAAAAAAGACAGAGATTTCCCTGAACCTGTTGCAAGTACCGAGATCAAGTTGACACGTTTTAAATACGAAAAATAGACAGACTGAAGTTGCTCCATAGAACGAAACTTTGATGGTTTACCATAAAACTTTGATAAAGCATACACGCAAAGTCGAATCGTCGATTGAGATGGACACATAGATGGTGATGGTGATGGCGATGGTGCATACAAACTTGGGTTACTTTGCGATTGCTGTTCCTCATTCCCAGTCCCAGTCCCAGTCCCAGTCCCAATCCTTGTCATTGTCCTTGGAACAATAGCAACGGCTGCTTGATTCAAATTCAGCTCTTGACCTTGTTGTCCTTGCCCACGAATATCTTTTTCGACGACATGTGTGTTTTCATAATTGTCGCCGTACTGCATTTGCATTTGCATCTAAGTTTGTGCTTGTGTCGGCGCTTTCGCTTTCCATACCAACAAACGTTGTTGCGTCATTTCTATTTCGTCAATTTTTTCCAATAATTGGTCAATTTTGTTTTGTGGCTTGCAGGTTTCAATTATGAATCCACCACTGCTATTTCCTTTGATTTCTAACAGCTCTTGCCATCGAAAACTTGTCCGAAAAAAGTTTGTGAAAAAATCCGCCGGCAAGTTTTTCAAATTATCGGAAGTGCGACCATAAATTAACAAAGCCGTACTTCGTGCATGACCAGCTTGCATGTCAAAGAACGAATCTCTTACCCCTTCTTCTTCGATATTTCTTTCCTTAAAGTAGTGGGCAATGTGACGATAATTCCTAAATCCCAATGACTTTTGAATATTCTCATAAGTCACTCTTGGAAAAATTCGATAAGGCGCATTCATTG
>NW_013185634.1:0-2183 GCF_000004155.1 Schizosaccharomyces cryophilus OY26 | reverse complement strand
TTTCAAATTCAGCTCTTGACCTTGTTGTCCTTGCCCACGAATCTCTTTTTCGACGACATGTGTGTTTTCATAATTGTCGCCGTACTGCATTTGCATTTGCATCTGAGTTTGTGCTTGTGTCGGCGCTTTCGCTTTCCATACCAACAAACGTTGTTGCGTCATTTCTATTTCGTCAATTTTTTCCAATAATTGGTCAATTTTGTTTTGTGGCTTGCTGGCCTCAATTATGAATCCACCACTGCTATTTCCTTTGATTTCTAACAGCTCTTGCCATCGAAAACTTGTCCGAAAAAAGTTTGTGAAAAAATCCGCCGGCAAGTTTTTCAAATTATCGGAAGTGCGACCATAAATTAACAAAGCCGTACTTCGTGCATGACCAGCTTGCATGTCAAAGAACGAATCTCTTACCCCTTCTTCTTCGATATTTCTTTCCTTAAAGTAGTGGGCAATGTGACGATAATTCCTAAATCCCAATGACTTTTGAATATTCTCATAAGTCACTCTTGGAAAAATTCGATAAGGCGCATTCATTGTCAATAGCTGACCCCCTACAACAAACATTGCCTTGTCATATATGGAGGCCGCTTTGGCATCGTGAGTTTCTACATAATTCAATAAAGACTCAAATGGTCGCACTAACGCATAGTATCGTATTGCAAGTATAGAAAGAGGCTCGGGCAGAAACCTGGCAATGGGCTTTTCAGCAAACTTCATGTTTCGTGTCTTGTCATACCTGGTGTAAATCATTAGCCTTCCAAATATAACGTACAGCTCTCTAGCCTTAAACTTTGTATTTTTAAAATACCAGTAACCCATTTCTTGGGCTCGCGCCGGTTGACCCGCAGAGATGTACACCAAACAGTACAAAAGCTCATTGAATTCCGATGCCTTTTGAGCATAATTCTTAATTGCAATACTTGACCATTGCACTTTATTAAAAGACCCGATCGGGTTGTCTTTGTTGGAATCCAGAAATTCTTCTACTCCTTCCCACGTTGTTCCAGGTAGAAACCTAGATCGAAGTTCTTGATTTTCCAACACAGTTCGCAGTAAAACTGTTTTTGCCATCGAGCATTCCAGAGAATTTTTCAGAAAACTATAGTTTATACTATTGTCGTTGATTTCGTCTTCAATGGAATTCAGCAGTGAGTACGGCAACAACTCTTCTACCTTGACTCCAAAGCAAAGTTCTCGAAAAAGCACCTGCATCTTTTCGAATAAGCGATTGTACAGTTGAATCAAATCATCTAGACTGAATTGAACTAGACCATTTCTAGCTTCGCCAATGCACGGATAGATCGAATCGGGAGCATGTCGAAACAATACCAAAGTTGGGCTCAAGCCAATAAGCGAATGAGCATATCCTTCTCTTCTTTTCAGCAGATGAAGCATTCTGTTGGTTTCACTTAAAAAATCAAACAAGTTACTATTCCCTGGTGTTATATATCGAAAAACTTGGGAATATGCAATTGAGTCTGATTTGTGGAAATCCGGAATGGAAGACACGTCGACTAGTTTTTCCTCTACCAACCATCGAAACTCTGACGCGGCAACTAGACGACAACTGTAAATTAATCGAGCAAGATATGGGCAAAGCTCATAGGCATACCGCAATCCTCCATCCTTGTACACAGAAAGACATGCCAAAAACTTGTTGATTTCTGTCTTTTCGATATTCACGTCATAGTTGTATTGTTGAAGAAATGCAATCTTTAGCGCCTTGTGTAGCTCTAGGTATACTGTACCCTCTTGAAAGTATTTTTCATTTGCATCTTCATCTTCATTTTCATTTTCGTTTTCGTTTTCCTCGTAACACTGATTGTTTTGCGAAACATTGTCCTCACAGTCATCACAGCCATCATAGTCATCATAGTCTATTTCATCTACTTCCTCTTCTTCCATCTCCATGTTGAAAATATCATCACTATTAGTACCCGACTGATCACCAGACGGTAACGTATCCTTTAAACTCGACAATGAACAAACATTTTCGAGGTGTCGTCGCAAATC
Source organism: Schizosaccharomyces cryophilus OY26 (assembly GCF_000004155.1). Classification (NCBI taxonomy): domain Eukaryota; kingdom Fungi; phylum Ascomycota; class Schizosaccharomycetes; order Schizosaccharomycetales; family Schizosaccharomycetaceae; genus Schizosaccharomyces; species Schizosaccharomyces cryophilus. The sequence goes on along the minus strand of NW_013185634.1, from coordinate 173 downwards.
TTGATGTTGATTCTTCGGTCCTGATGTTTTCAGTAAAAACACAAGATATTGTGCCGTCCTCTTAGCATAATTTTCGACACTAGATCCTTGCTCCAAAGGTGATAGCCCACGTTCTCGATAACTCTGATTTCCTCCTTCTCCGAAAAGGTGCAGTGTACTAGTTCCTAGCTTTT
>NW_013185633.1:34835-36800 GCF_000004155.1 Schizosaccharomyces cryophilus OY26 | reverse complement strand
ACTATTTTTTTGGCGTAATGCTACTTGAACATGATCAATTCACAAAAGGCTATCGCTAAGAAAGCATATTTATGCTTTACACTAGTTTTTTGATAATATATAGATATCAATATTTAAATCAAGACAGGACGCTCACACTCCGCTACACATAAGTTTTATTAAATCGTTGCCGAGATGAGTTACTTCCTCCTCTAAGGAATGACCGTAACTAAATCTGATGAGGATTTGATTCGCCGAAAAGTGGTTTCCTTTACGAAGCGAAGCGAAATGAATAATATCATTTGACTTTCGAGTTGAAAGGTTTGTACCATCTTTCAGTAAACTAGTAATTTGTTTGAACCGCAGTGGATACGTAATACGGTAAATTTTGTAGATGCACATATAATAACTATTCCTTATTCCATTTAGAGCCATACCTAAATGAAGGCTTTTGTGTTATGGTGCTTTGTGCCAGACTTGAATTACCGAAACGAAAACATTATAGTGACGTATACTCAAAACAACACTTTAAATAAACCCAGTAGATTATATCGAACGTTATATTTTCTTGAAATGTACAAGCGAAATTATTAGTAAGACCAATAATGAGATATAACAGATGCACTGCCGGAAGATAGTGAGAAACTTATCAGTACGAATAAGACGAGCAGTTTATAGTGCTTTACCCTCACTGTAACTCGTATTTTTGCTAGTTTGCTATATACTTTAATTGTAGACTCTAATTGAATATACACTGAAAATTTATTATTAGTTCACTTTGAAAATGGTAAGTAATTCTTGTCCATCTTAGACCTGTTATCAATATAATGATAATTTATTAACTTACTGTAAAGAAGTTTGTGGATAGAGATAGATAAATAAAATTGACAGTGGGCTAAACTTTAATGAAAACAGTTTTCTGGAATGCCTATTAAAGTATTATATTCAAAACAAATAGTTTGAGTTGTTACACACTTCTAGCACTCAATAACCAGGATGATGTCAAGGCTTCTCCTTTCGATATTTTATATCATCATTCGTTTATACAATTAACAATTGATATTGACTCAAAGATACATCCATAGACGTAATTATGTTTACCTAGGTATTATATCTGAGCAGTCTAAAGGAAGCGATTCGTATTGTGCTTAAATATGGTATCGCTTTTCAACTAGAACCAGCTCCTTGCCTCTATTCTGGGATGATGTTGGGCATATATTAACTTTAATATTTGTGCGTGTTTGTGACACAGACTCACTTAATTGTCGTTTTATCGAAATGCATATTAATACTAAAACTTACCAATTCCTTGCTGTCGGAGATTAAAATTCCGAATCATAATTGATTTAATAGCGTCCATTTCAGTAATAATGCTTTCCTTAATTGACAAATCAAAAAATATCTAATACGTAGTCTAAATCGACCTTGAACGTAAAACCAAACTAAGCAAATGAACGCTCTTGTTATGCCACTCAATTCAACTTTGTTTTGGTTTACACGTCTATAATAGAAAAAGCATACTAGACTATTGGAACATTGTTTTCTTTCCATTATCAAATTCCTTTTATATTACATTTCCCAAACTTTATCAACGATGAAGTATTGAATGATTGCAACCAAAGCGAGCGAACTTACGTTGGATGTTTCTATATAATTGCGATTGCTTCGATGTATCTATCCTTCTACTATTTATCTCATTTGGTAAATTGCTTGCGAAAACAATTGGGATGGCTATAGATTCTTAGTTGCTAATTGTGGTAATTCAATGACGTTTGCCCTGCTGTTGTCATATTAAAAGTATTCATAGAAAGGTTGGGGAGAATCATATAACAGGAAATGTACTATACAACGATTGTTTTCCCTGATTTGTGAAATGGAAAACTTTGGTGAATGATTCATGAATTTTACAGAGCTCAACACACCTGTAGCGTAGTCACCATAGAATCGTATAAATACGAGGCTTTTGCTGCGTATAAAAGAAAAGTA
>NW_013185633.1:32425-34058 GCF_000004155.1 Schizosaccharomyces cryophilus OY26 | reverse complement strand
TGAATTTTACAGAGCTCAACACACCTGTAGCGTAGTCACCATAGAATCGTATAAATACGAGGCTTTTGCTGCGTAATAAAAGAAAAGTACTTTCACAAAGATTTTATACGGAAGAAGAGCAGAGCGGATCAACTTTTTGATAACAAGGCACATCTTTTCCATTCAAACATGACGTTTGCACGGAAACCATTCAACTTCCCCAAAAGAAATTAAGTTATTTGTTTAGTAATAAACAGTCAGTATATATATACATATGGTTATTTCTCAGAGAATGTACAATATTACTAATATAATGATACTCCCAAATTACTCGAATGGTAATCTCTCTTTTCGTTGATTAAGGTAAACGCTAGATAGAAATGTGGAGGAGCTTTTGTAATCAACTTATTTCCTATATCGATTTACTTCTTCCAGTTACATCAGAAAACATGAAAGGGATGGAATGGAAAGAACATCATCATGGATGTACCAACCACAGTGAATAGCCCAATCCATAATTGATGTAGCAAAAGTAGTAAAAAATAGCTTAGCCTTAATAAGGGAACACACGATTCTTCCTTAGTATAGGGGTAGTACACCAGCCTGTCACGCTGGCAGCCCGGGTTCGAATCCCGGAGGGAGAGGATTTTGTTTTTTGTTTTATTATTTTTTTCCCATCTTGGATTTTAGGTTTCAGATTTCATGTTTTACGTTGTCGAAGTGGTTGAAGATCTTGATTTATATCTCATATAGTTGTATGACCTGTGTACGCAAGTAGGTGGTGGGTGATACAAACGAAAGAAAGCAATATTAAGCAAGCTCGAAAAGAAAAGAAAAGAAAAGAAAAGAAAAGGAAAGCAAAGAGAGAAAGGCAGCATCCTAGTAAAACAAAATAACAATGAAAAAAAAGGTATGGATGACCGTGCCAAGACTCGAACTTGGGACCGTCTGCGAACATCAAATGTTAAGCAGAAATTATAACCATCTAAACCACACGGCCCTTGTTACTACGGCTTCTCTACTTGATGTAATCTAATGTGTAAGTCTAATAAGATGCTATTCCATAGTTTCCTTCGTATATGATGCTCATAACTTCATGTCTTGAAGGTTCTCATCGCTACTGAATGGACAATGAATGTACTAGTACCACCATCGTTTATATATGTTTTCCATTGGTTTTTTGATTTATGGTTAATTTTTTTTTTTTATAAAAAAACACATAACAACAAAATAACGATTTTTAATAGCATTCATCATGCTTGCTATTTTTACCAAAAAAGAACTACAGAACTACACCTTCATATGAAGAAGGATGGATGGATGAGACGATAGATGGGAGGAGAGCTTATAACTTGTACTACGGAAGAAGAGCGCATAGAGAAAGAAAAGGTAGGAATAAAGAGATAGATATAGAGTACGTTTAAGACGAAGAACGTAAGCAAGGGCATGTGGTGTAGATGGTTATCACGCTTCCTTAGCATGGAAGAGGTCCCAGATTCGAGTTCTGGCTTGTCCACTTTTTTCTTTTCACTCTTCACTCTTTCATTTTCTTTTTTTCTACTTTTTTTTTCATATTTTTTTTATTTGACTAATAATTAAAGAAAACGAAAAAGAATAGAATAGATTAGAATAGCATAAATTAGAATAGCATAAA
>NW_013185633.1:29768-31791 GCF_000004155.1 Schizosaccharomyces cryophilus OY26 | reverse complement strand
TCATGGTCACAGCCAGGCTCGAACTGGCGACATTCGACTTATTAGATCGACATGATAACCAACTACATCATGCGACCATCTGTTGCTATCATCAACTATTAAGTTTAATCATTCCTGTTTTCTGTTTTCTTTTTCTTCACTGTTAATACAATTGCTGTTTGAGTTATGTTGGATAGCAAGCGAATAATCCAAGAGAAAGAAGAAGGCAACCATCCCTTCTCTCCGTAAAAACATGATAAATTATACTTTAAAAGCTGAAAAATCAAATGTTATACAATTAGCGAACGAATGAATCAAATAATAGCAAGTGCAAAATGACTGATTAGGCTAAAAAAAAAAAGAAAAAAACAAGAAAAAGAAACCCAAAAAAACAGAAGCGCGATTTTTTTTCGCCTAATTGCTACGTACTAGTGATGAAAATGCATAGAGAAAGGCATCTACCAACAAGAGGCCTCGTGGCCCAATGGTTAAGGCGCCTGACTACGGATCAGGAGATTCCAGGTTCGACTCCTGGCGGGGTCAAAATTTTTCCTCTTCCTTTTTCCTTCTAATTTTTTGTATTCTTTTTAAATTGCTGCATGCTGTGGTTAAAAACGGAATTCATAAAGTATATGCTGGTACATAAAATTACAAACATTGTTCTCCCTTACATTACATTACAGTAGACACTCGTGATTTCTTTACTTAGTCAACTCTATTACTGTGAATAGTAATAGTAAATAGCAAAAACTTAGAACTCCCAAGGCGAGACTCGAACTCGCAACCTTCTGATATCCTCCTTTATAAGAGTCAGACGCTCTAAACCGATTGAGCTACCCGGGACTTGTTATTTCTTTGTCTATTGCTTAATTTAATACATTTTCAACTATAGATTGCCATAAGTTCTTATTCTGTAATAACAAACTTTTTTATACGAAAAAACTTAAGTACTTTGTTTTAAGCACCTCGTAGTTTTTAAGTAAAAAATTTTTAAACACATTTAATCTATATTATCCTATGGAAGTAAAAGAAAGTAAGCAAGAAATGATCGCTATTAACCTTCCAACTTCGTTTTTAGTTTACGAAGGCTTACAGAAAGATCTAATTTCAGTATGTCTAACAAGTTCACTTGGATTATATTTCTTGCTAATCTGTTTTTTCTTCACGTTTGTTTGTAGGATCTTCTTCTCTAAACTAATGTAATCGAGAATATTGTCAGGGTGGTTGGATTCTCTTCTTCCTGTAATCAACAGAAACATTCCACTACTCGTTATAAAATATATTTATTTATTGAGGTTAAAAAATTTTTGTTAACTATCAATTATGTTCGTCGTATCTTGATGATTATCCGGAAAGTTTAGAGCAGCGAATGAAACAATCGGATGCAACCTTTTTGTAATTATTTTGGATGATTACTTTATTTTAAAGCATTTTATAGAGCAAAGCAAAAATTTAGTTTCTCCGTCAGGGGGAATCGAACCCCCGCCGCATCGGTGAGAGCGATGAATCCTAGCCACTGGACCATGACGGATCTGTAGTCACCTTTCCAAATAGTATATATATATACATATGAGTATATGTCAATTTGCTAAAATTTGCTCAATTAAAGGGCTAGGAAACCGGTTTCATTTAATCGCTCGATAATATCAATTTGTGCCCTTTCTCAAAGAAAACACTTTAACATAGCTAAAAGAAACTATAACCTCAAAGTTCGATGGCTGCTTGTTCATTCTCACTACGCATATACTTGTATAGCACCTTTTTGTAATATATTAAATCTCTGAGCAATTGCAATTAAACTTGCTTGAAGCAAGGCTTTCCTTAAAGTTGGGAAAATAACTAAAAAATTCAAGTGCATTTCAAACTTATTTTTTTTGACTAGTCGCGGGAGATTTAAATAAAAAAAAAAAAATTCTTGAATATGGATCACAGCCGGAGAGACAAGCGAAAATAATCGGTAAAAGCCTTTGGGCAAATATCACTTTGGTAATAATTAACCCTTAATAATGAGAGAAAAGTTTACTTCGATTTACATCCTTTACCA
>NW_013185633.1:26814-29560 GCF_000004155.1 Schizosaccharomyces cryophilus OY26 | reverse complement strand
GTCACCTTTCCAATAGTATATATATATACATATGAGTATATGTCAATTTTGCTTAAAAATTTTGCTCAATTAAAGGGCTAGGAAACCGGTTTCATTTTAATCGCTCGATAATATCAATTTGTGCCCTTTCTCAAAGAAAAACACTTTAACATAGCTAAAAGAAACTATAACCTCAAAGTTCGATGGCTGCTTGTTCATTCTCACTACGCATATACTTGTATAGCACCTTTTTGTAATATATTAAATCTCTGAGCAATTGCAATTAAACTTGCTTGAAGCAAGGCTTTCCTTAAAGTTGGGAAAATAACTAAAAAATTCAAGTGCATTTCAAACTTATTTTTTTTGACTAGTCGCGGGAGATTTAAATAAAAAAAAAAAAATTCTTGAATATGGATCACAGCCGGAGAGACAAGCGAAAATAATCGGTAAAAGCCTTTGGGCAAATATCACTTTGGTAATAATTAACCCTTAATAATGAGAGAAAAGTTTACTTCGATTTACATCCTTTACCATTTCTATGTGCATTATCATCATACGTCCATTTTCTGTTCACGTGAAGTATTTAAGGAGTCGTATGATTAACAAGAAGTACCTCGAGTACTCTTGATGCGGATACATTTACAACGTTGAAATTCATATATATACATTGCATTGATACATGACGATTGCATGGAAGACTCTTAACACCCTTAGTAAAAAACGTAGATTTAAAGGAAAATTTATTAGTTAACAAACTTGATCTTTTTAAAATTAATTAAAAGCTATTTAGTTTATAAAAAGTGACTAATTGTGGATTTGTTTTAGCCTACTAAAGTTACGCTATTCATGTCGATTTGGTAAAGCAACAAATTAAATCAGCTAATATAAATTCCTATATTTTAGTAAACTCTTTCCTCAAGACAGAAAAGTTAAGAATTAGAAGGTTTATTAACACGATACTATACCTAAAATACCCGTTGCAAATAAACAAGGACTAGGAAACTTTAGGCAAAATGTGGAAGTACTCAACTATGCTTATTTACTTAAATTGACTCCCTATAAGTTGTATATGTTTATTGCTTTACTTAATTAAAATAGATAGCAGTTAATCCTTGATGAGTGCTTTATTATGTTTAGCTTTGTTTAGTAAACTGATCATTTAGCCTAGTGTGTATTTTTGGAATTTAAACGGCTATGCCAATTTTGTTTTTGTATATGGATGATTAGTACAATGAAATGAGAGTATCACAAATCTCTGGGTGATGATCATAAAATATTACGATCCCGTGCATATTCAAAGACCTTTCGTTTATTAATGTCAAGTATTTTTCAGCTAGCCGAGCATATTTGGAACATATAAAGTCTGAGAATTTTTATTTGCAATTGTCAAATAGTATCTTCGGTAATAAATATATGTATTGAAAATAATTTAAGCTAAATAAAAGCGCTATAATATAAAGTCTGAAAAAATAATGATTAACTAAGAGATCATCTTCGAAATTCATTAATTTAAATTAAAGAATCATTTGAATTCAGGTCGTACCTTTAAAGGTCATATAAATTGCTCTGCTGATTCGCTCATGTTTCAAGATTACTACCCTTTTTCTGAACGTTGACCTTACGATATAATAGTTTTAGAGCTATTTAATAAAGAAAAACAAAAGCTTTATTAAACGTTACTTTTGTAATAACTAATTGAGTTTGTATCGTAAATGACGATGTTTGATAATAACTAAAATCAATCAAAGTTATACAAAAATATATTATTAATACTTTAACTTCATTGATTATCCTTATGCACAGATAGAGCATTTATTGATTTTCTGATAACCTTACCACTGGTACCATGTTCATGCCTCACGGATTATAAAACGAGATTTTCCGTTTTGGTTGATTTTTGAGATAGCAAGACAAAGATCGAGAGTCGAACTTTACTTCTTGGTAATCTGCAGATTGTTATTCAATAAATAGGATGGGATTGTATATAAAGCTTAAATACTTAAGTCTTTATGCCAATTTAATTTTCTGATATGTTTACATATAAGTTCTAAGTGCATAATCTTTTACGTTGAATATAGTTATCAGGAACGCAATAATTGAATTGTGGATCCAAGTGTAAAATTTGAAACGGAAATAAACAAAATTCTGAAATAAAAGACCTTAATTTACTTCAGAACAATAAGGGAGTTGTTATTGTAAAGAACCGATAAATACGAATAAGGACAATTCCCTTAGCATCCCTAAGTTGCTGTTGAGTGATGAACTTAATTACAATAACGTAACAGCCGGTAAATTTCCCATATTGCTTTTTGGGTCCATAAATTATGTATTTAATAAGTATTTCAGTTTAAAGAACTTAACTTTTAATAATTGCTTAAAGATCCTTACAAATAGAGAAAACAATTGAAAATAGGAAAGATTCAGATGCCTTAAATCGCCTAAGTGTATTCAAGAAATATCATGAAAAGAACAGAGTAAGACCTTTTTTTGCTTCTTCATTATCTTTTAGTTCCAGGACGCCCCGAGTGAAAAAAAAAAAACCTTTTCGAGCTGAACTGGATTCATCCTAATCGCTGGCTTAATAGATTATTAATCTGTAGAGGGCGAATTTTTGTTTTTTGTTTTCGTTGGTATGGTGATAAAAAAACTCAAATGATATAAATACGTATTATGCATCCAAAATATGGATAATTGTTCTGACTTGAAAGTTAAGAACGAAAAAAACCGTACAAGGAAATAAACAATCCTTTTGAATTGATTTCCTAAC
>NW_013185633.1:24273-26389 GCF_000004155.1 Schizosaccharomyces cryophilus OY26 | reverse complement strand
TGAAAGCATTTATATAACTAAATCCAATTAGTTTATGAAAAAATTCATCGTCGACCTACGGAATTACATTTTATCAAAAGATTTCATTCCAAATACCGAAGTTTGGATGAATAATAAATATAAATATTTTTAGTTTGTAATTCACTAAAAAAATGTCCTCATTGGTCTGGTACTATGCAATGCTGAGAAACTCCTCTGTGTAATTTGAAATTTTAATTACACTAGTAAGAGTGCGCCTTAGGTTTACTTATTCGAATCTATAAGTATCTTTTCGGTACTATTTCACGTATGCCCCCTTTTTCTACATAAAACTGTAATATAATTTTTTTTTTTAAGTTGCCTTTCTTTACTTGCTTCTTGTTTATATCCGGTATAGTTGTACGTATATCCAAAAGCTGCTTTTGTCTTTATTTGCAAACTTTAACTCATCTAATTCAACATCTGATTTAGTATACGATACGATACTCTCAAAAAGAACCAACCAAACCTAGGAGATTAACTAGTTGATTCAACGCACATTGATCTAACCGAACTTTAGCAGAGATTTAGTATACGATACGATACTCTCAAAAAGAACCAACCAAACCTAGGAGATTAACTAGTTGATTCAACGCACATTGATCTAACCGAACTTTAGCAGAGATTTTTTAACAAGTCCACAAAAGTATGTTTATGAATTAGATGAATTATTTTTCGTTCATACATTAAAAGCATGCACTGAACCTGAAACCATTTAAAAATCAATGGATATGATTTTTTACCTAAAGCTAGAAAGCCATTTATCTTACGAACACATTTATCTTTTCTTCAAACTTGGGAGTAACAGCACTTTTTATTTTATTTTTTGCTTACAGTGACCTTTGAGAGCACTTTGCACACAGTTCATTATAAGTTGGACATTATAGACTTGAACTGGAAGTACTAGATGGAAGTACAAGATGAAGTGAGTTACATGCTTTGAACAGAATTTAACTGGAAGAAAGGAATGAAAGTTAAATTTTGTTTTGTACTTTACTGTTTGTTCCCCATATATGTATATGATGAATTTTACAAGATGATAATGAGTTTTTAGAGGGCGCTAGTGTGTGAATATAGACATCGATGTCATTAAAAGCTTATAAGACCTCAAAATTCCTATCTAGGCTAACCTATATCTAGAAAGCAAAATATTTACGGCTGCCTAAATTGATGGAACTGAACAAACCAGTTATTAGGAAATAACGATATGAGCTTCTAATCATTCTTTCGGTAAGCAACGCTGTCTGTATAGTCGAAAATTTGCCAAAAACGTAAAAATTATCCCTTCTTGAAATTAAACAATACTAAAAGCAGTTCAAAGCAAGTATTTTTATGGGGTTATTATTGGCATTTGCATTCTGAAAAAGATACAACAGCGATCGCTTATTAAAATCTCTAAACCGTCATCAGATGAAAAAGAATAATCACACAGGTTATACCGAAGGAACCATCCTCTTAATTTTGAATAGTACCCTTCAATAGAAAAACCGGAATTTTCGAAAAGTAGTTAGATTCACTGTATACATTGGCACTTACTTTATAAGTATAGTCACTATGGTTTTTACACTGAACTTTATGTTCCTAGAGTTACTGACAATAATACGTGAGGTTGTTGGGCTTTGCTAAGGAAAACACACGTACTGGTTGGCTTATGAACTTCATAGAGTTTTTAGACGAAGAAAAAAACGATCGTTCACATCGTAATTCTTAAATGATGGTTAAGGCTACCATCTTATTTGAAATAATGCGTTTTCCTATGAGTTCAGTTTAGGATGCTTTTTTGAAGGTGAAGCAAATGAAAAACTAAGGGACCTAAAAATCAATAGAGAATCCGTCTTCACTCTACTTAAAATCCGTTAGTTAATAAACATCAAATATCCGTGCATAGGCAATAAAAGTATGCAAAGTATAAACTATTATAAAAGACTCCTGTGTAAACAGATAACTTCTGTTGCATCTCAGCTTCTGCGTTACGGTCTGATTCCAAACATGTATATAAATCTAGAAAAAGGCCCAGGGATGAATATAAAACTGTTATCATTTATTTAGTACCATACGAAAGTGCACACCTTGTATTACAAGACTAAATCCGGTTAAA
>NW_013185633.1:21203-24173 GCF_000004155.1 Schizosaccharomyces cryophilus OY26 | reverse complement strand
CCCGGAGGCCGAGATATGAACAGAGAGAGCACTTGACATGTTTACTTTATGTCACCATAGCCATGACTGAGCGCATTAGCCTACCCAATTTATCATCGACGGAGGAATCATGCATGTAAAGTAATGAAAATAGAACGCTGACAGTAATAATTTTCGAATTTTACTCTTTGGGCGCAAAAAAATATTTTAAATAATAAACATCAAATATCCGTGCATAGGCAATAAAAGTATGCAAAGTATAAACTATTATAAAAGACTCCTGTGTAAACAGATAACTTCTGTTGCATCTCAGCTTCTGCGTTACGGTCTGATTCCAAACATGTATATAAATCTAGAAAAAGGCCCAGGGATGAATATAAAACTGTTATCATTTATTTAGTACCATACGAAAGTGCACACCTTGCATTACAAGACTAAATCCGGGTTTTCCATGTAAAATTAAGGGCTTGCTGATTTAAACACCTAAAATATTAGAAACTACTCGAGGAAACCAGCAATTAATCCATTTTACAGTGAGAAACAAAGGAGGTTGGTTGCTAAAAATGGTTAGTTTCCGTCACATCCCCGCTTTATTTTACCTTATCTTATTTTTTTTATAAACGCCGACTATCTTTATGCCTTCTTTGGCATTTATAACACAATAGTTTTTGACACATCCATAAACATGCACTCGTAAATAAGAAAAGTTAAGACAAGAACGGAGCTTGGTTCCTTGGCACAAAAATAAACAGAAAAACGAAAAAAGCATATGTAATGTGTTTTGTGAACATGAATGATATCAGCGAGTTGCTTTCCTTTTATTCAAGCTAAAATTTCCCGTCTTGTTATCTGGTAAATCATATAAACCAAACCTACCGTCCTCGTCCTTAACGTAGATAATAATTTATACGAAACCTCAAAAACATATACCAGATCCTCCAAGTGCGAATTCTACTGTGGTAAAGGTAATTCATACATTTAGATACTTTCACTTTCCATCCTTTATATCTCCCTTACTTTTTTGGTTGAAATTGTTTACTTTTAAAAATTACACAATTAGCAGCAGATACCATAATCCTTCTAGATTCCAACCAAGTTCATATTATGGAAATTTGAAAAATATGAAATAAATAAATAGCATGAATAAACTGATACACTTGAGCGGTAACAGTCGCTTCACTTTGGATGATTCTTAAGCTTGTCAATCGACATTTCAATTCGCTATACGTAAAATAGCAATCACCCAATAAAGTACTGTACTAGTATATTAAATGCTACCATGATTAATTCCAAGTCAACCTACTATATAGAAATTTTTACTATATGCTCACTCACGAAAGAAAGATTTTTTGGGGATTTATTTGTAGTTGTACTATGAGTTTCGTTTCCATGCTTAAACTATTTTGAGGAACTTCAGCTTTTAGTAAACCATTTGTTAAGATTGTTAAATTTAAAAAAACCGTGTTACGGGCTTTCACTAGCACTATCAGCATCATGCAAGGTCTAAACTCTCGTCAATTTGATCATTTGGCTGTTCATCTATTCCAACAACAGTTTGTGAGTAGTGGTTGCGATATTGCATTTTTTCTTTTTCTTTGTTTATTAACGCTGTTTATTTTGCAGAATGTAGACATTCAATTTAAATGCCCAACACTACTGAATAAAGGACAGTAAATATTTCAGAGACGGCCCCCAGTACAGGAAAGGGTTCTATACCATAGTGAAGTGAACTGCAATGAATGCCATCGCTTTGATTCATTTAAGCTGAACTCTTTCTAGCGAAACAAGGGCTCAGTGAACAAATGATTCCTAGAAACCCAGGATGCCTCTTTCCTCATCGAGCATGTCAGAGAACTCACATTTGAAACGGAAACCTATTTCGAACGATCCGATATGACTTCATATCCGGGTTGATAATAGTGCACCACATTGAAATTTTATGTGTCCAAGTCGGGTCGTTTGTGTTGATAATCCTTGCGGGGTTTTAAGAAAAAATGGGTTAAGTTTAGTAGAAAAAACTCTCGTTCTACTTGATTCTCCTCACCCCACTCATAAGTAAGTATTTCGAATCATAAAGGCCATATAAACCGATTTTATTTATACCTTGAAACTGTCAAGCTACGCTTTTTTTTTTGAAAAAGGACACTTAGTTTATATATACACTATATACAGTTTATATGTAATTAACAAAATACAAAGAAGTAGTCTCTCCCAAGTACAATCTAATGTATACCAGCACAGCTTAATTTATACACTTTATGATTTAGAAAATATACAAGAAACTTCTTTGAGTCAGGTTTGCTTCAGGTTGCTTTTCTTTCGACCGAAACAAAGCGAGGGGGAATTCCATCAAGGCAATACGAACGCAAGATTAATTGTTTGAGAAATTCTTTACTCGAAAGTAAAGATTATCTCTTCTAGAAGACAGTGAATTAAGGTTCAAGTCCTTTTGTCGCACTTTATTTCAATACAATAAACCATATTCAACTTAGACTCAAATCAAAAATTCTCTAATTATTGATAGATTTGATAACTTAATGGTTAAAGGAAATTGAAATTATAAAAAACGAGAACAGACTCATCTTAAGCCAAAACCCAATAAGTGCTTACTCCAATTGATGACTTTCAGACATATATCTTTGTACAGTATCGTTTGATTAATTTTCGGATAAGTCACACCCACTAATGTTTGGAAAAGATCAAACTTCTTTACTCAAAGATCCTCCGATTGATAATCTTTCTTGTAATAAGTCAATTGAATAGGTTTTTTCTTATTTGTGATTGAAAGATTTCTCTGTCACAGAAGATTTTTAGTAAACTAGTATTACCTTTTCCAAACTTTAGTTAGGTAATTTATGAATTCCGTTATTTTGAATGGACACTGAATCTGATTATTTTTAAAATGAATATGCTAATCTGAATGTATTAGACTTTTTCTAATGACTTAAACTAAGTCAAAGGTGCACACCAGAGATTATAGCTGATAATTCT
>NW_013185633.1:18994-21103 GCF_000004155.1 Schizosaccharomyces cryophilus OY26 | reverse complement strand
TTAACCATATTCAACTTAGACTCAAATCAAAAATTCTCTAATTAATGGTTAAAGGAAATTGAAATTATAAAAAACGAGAACAGACTCATCTTAAGCCGAAACCCAATAAGTGCTTACTACAATTGATGACTTTCAGACATATATCTTTTTACAGTATCGCTTGATTAATTTTCGGTTAAGTCACATCCACTAATGTTTGGAAAAGATCAAACTTCTTTACTCAAAGATCCTGCGATTGATAATCTTTCTTGTAATAAGTCAATTGAATAGGTTTTTTCTTATTTGTGATTGAAAGATATCCCTATCACAGAAGATTTTTAGTAAACTAGTATAACCTTTTCCAAACTTTAGTTAGGTACTTTATGAATTCCGTTATTTTGAATGGACACTGAATCTGATTATTTTCAAAATGAATATGCTAATCTGAATGTATTAGACTTTTTCTAATGACTTAAATTAAGTCAAAGGTGCACACCAGAGATTATAGCTGATAATTCTACAAACTAATAAGTTACTTTGATCAAAATATTCAATAAGTAACCTTAGTTAAAACGCTTATTTTTAATAGTTAACCAATACTAGTGACACTAAATCATTTTATGTAATGAAATTTTTTTCAGATTATCTTTTTGCTTTAAGAAATTGATGTTAGCTACATTTCCATAGAACGATAATAAAGAAAAAATTAGTAAGTCTCATTGAAGCACATAAGACAAGAAAGGCTATAATGATGTTTGTTTGAATAACTAATTTGGTTTAATATCAGTCGAGGAAAAAAAGTACTTCCCGATAGAGTATCAGAAAATAATTGTTTTTGTCAATTTGTCAAAATGAGATCAGTTCTCGATTTATTTTTTCTTAGTCATTGCTGTTAGTATCGGCGCTGTTAATTTGTCAAGGACAAAGCTGAAAAATCTTCATCTATCTAGTAAAAAATCATTATTTTATTCTCGGTACATTTTTAAAGCTAGTTTTCTAAACCAACATAAATTCGAGCGTAAGATCCAAAGAAACAGCTTTTGAAAGTTGCTAATGTCAACGATCTTTGGATAGCTGAAATAATTCTTCCATAGATTGTTCACTCATCCACGAAATCGTAACGTCGCAAATCGCTTTCAAGAGGAAAAATTCACTGCTTTTTTCCGTCGCATTAGAGCCTAGCACGGCATAACTGCAAAAGTAGTCAAAGTTTTTGATAATCTCATTTGGACTTGCTTTTATGCGGCTGATTTTCATATGCATTACAAACATTTTACTGTCAGTTAAATCCACGTTATAAATAGTCAATAAGGTTTTCTATTAATAAATTACTTTCAGTTTACCCATTTACTTTACTGCCGATAGGATTACTTTGGCAAAAAATAAGTCGGAGCTGATTAAAGTCAGGTAGTACATTCAGATGCTTGGAGGAGCAAAAAGCGACATCAAATATATATAAATATGGTGATGTCCATGCTTCTATGCTTTCATGCTTTTCAAGCTTTAAAATCAAATTCAGAGACTATCTAGAAAACTTTGCAAATCGACTTTCAGAATTCACAGAGAGCAGGGACTGTAGCATGACTTCAAGATTTAAAATGGAATATACCGGGCTCTTTCAAATTTTGTTGTACTCCTTAATAATAGGAGCTGCGATCGAGACTATCCCATCCCTGCTTGCAGTACAATTATTGGTCCTCTAGGATTCTGTTTTTTCTGGCTCCTCTGCAGACCAAATTAGACTAATGCAATTTCCTTCAATTACATTTGCGTGCATATCAGACGCAAGTCTCATAATGAAAGAAAAATGAAAACTAAAAACTAAAAACTATATATAAAATAGAAACTTCAAATTATGATTATGCATAAAAATAATTCAAAAATATTAAAGCAACTGATGAACAAAACAAAAGATATTCGCAGCTCTAGTTCGGATCCTACAGTCTTTTCTCTCATTTTTAAATGAAAGGAAATACAACTATTTTCCGATTGAAAGCCGTTCGGTGGGCATTCTTTATAATGAACAGACTTTCCTGACTCATGCGCCCTCTAAATGTCTTTATTAGTAGAGTTTGCACTATGGACACTTGCTAAATATTATTCTTGTTTTCCTCTAGGTTGTATTTATTG
>NW_013185633.1:18156-18894 GCF_000004155.1 Schizosaccharomyces cryophilus OY26 | reverse complement strand
GTGCTCTTTCAAATTTTGTTGTACTCCTTAATAATAGGAGCTGCGATCGAGACTATCCCATCCCTGCTTGCAGTACAATTATTGGTCCTCTAGGATTCTGCTTTTTCTGGCTCCTCTGCAGACCAAATTAGACTAATGCAATTTCCTTCAATTACATTTGCGTGCATGTCAGATGCAAGTCTCATAATGAAAGAAAAATGAAAACTAAAAACTAAAAACTATATATAAAATAGAAACTTCAAATTATGATTATGCATAAAAATAATTCAAAAATATTAAAGCAACTGATGAACAAAACAAAAGATATTCGCAGCTCTAGTTCGGATCCTACAGTCTTTTCTCTCATTTTTAAATGAAAGGAAATACAACTATTTTCCGATTGAAAGCCGTTCGGTGGGCATTCTTTATAATGAACAGACTTTCCTGACTCATGCGCCCTCTAAATGTCTTTATTAGTAGAGTTTGCACTATGGACACTTGCTAAATATTATTCTTGTTTTCCTCTAGGTTGTATTTATTGACTTTGAGATAGAAGAATACCTTCTTCCGATTTGGTAAGTGAAAGACAGGAACGAAAAGCAGGAGTCATTCTATGCTTCCCAGCTGGATATGTGTGAAATATTCTATCCGTGTTTTACATACTTGAGCTGCTCAGAGTTAAACTATTGATATACAAAACTGCCATGGAAGTAAGAAAATAGGTTAAGGTATTCGAACTATACAGATATGCACTAGTTA
>NW_013185633.1:13888-18056 GCF_000004155.1 Schizosaccharomyces cryophilus OY26 | reverse complement strand
ATGATTATGCATAAAATATTCAAAAATATTAAAGCAACTGATGAACAAAACAAAAGATATTCGCAGCTCTAGTTCGGATCCTACAGTCTTTTCTCTCATTTTTAAATGAAAGGAAATACAACTATTTTCCGATTGAAAGCCGTTCGGTGGGCATTCTTTATAATGAACAGACTTTCCTGACTCATGCGCCCTCTAAATGTCTTTATTAGTAGAGTTTGCACTATGGACACTTGCTAAATATTATTCTTGTTTTCCTCTAGGTTGTATTTATTGACTTTGAGATAGAAGAATACCTTCTTCCGATTTGGTAAGTGAAAGACAGGAACGAAAAGCAGGAGTCATTCTATGCTTCCCAGCTGGATATGTGTGAAATATTCTATCCGTGTTTTACATACTTGAGCTGCTCAGAGTTAAACTATTGATATACAAAACTGCCATGGAAGTAAGAAAATAGGTTAAGGTATTCGAACTATACAGATATGCACTAGTTAGCAAGAAAAAAGAAAAATCCAGAAGAAGGAAAAGCTGTTATTAGCAGGCCGTCCGTTTCTGTTCCTCACGTAAAATGTGCTACGTTCGATACGCATTAATTATCTATATGTTCAAACTGCGTACGCCAGCGGTCTTTTTTATTTTTACATTACAGCTTCAGTACGTACCAATTGGTGACAAGAATTTTATGCGCGATTTATTATCACATCAACAGCTTAAGAAATAATTAATCCCAGTTATAATAAAAATAAAGTCGATTTAGGTAAATTATCGAATCCAGCCCTCAATTATTGTATTATACTCGAACGAAGCGGATTTCAAAACAGAATAGTGAACGAAGGCCTCTTTATTTGAAGGATTATTGAGTTCATTTAAGATGAGGTGCCCTTGAATGTTTTTGGAATAAAAAAAGAAGGAAAATTATTGTGGAGGACCACATCATTAGTACTACGGGTATACGAAACTCGTGTAGGAAACGCTGCGTCTCCAGAGAATTGAGTAAGTAGATGTAAAAATGAAAGTGATAGCTAGGTTTTTGTAAATATATCCTTACTATTTTTTGTCAGCCGTTAATTGCTATTATGCGGTGATTCCAGTAAATCGGAAATTTATTTTGGTCAGTTACGAGAGTGACTTGAAGGTGCCTCATGCTAGCAGCTAACTTATCTAATTTCGTTCTTATTTATAGGGATTTGCTGATGAGAGTCAATGGTAAAAATTGTTTTAGAGATGGAAAAAGTCTTAGCAACTGTATACATTTTATTGATATGATGCACCGTTATTAGAATACTAAGACCCGGATTGAATGTACTGTAAGGTTGTAGGTACACTAAACCGAGTAGGCACAGAGTACACATTAGTACTAGAAAACTCTCTTGTCTAACAGGTTGCTGCTTGTTTTGGTTTTATGAGTAAAAGCAAGGGTTCATTAAAAACTATTAATCACGTATTAATTGTTAGATAAGTAAGGACTCTACAGCCTAAATGAATGCGAGTGACACGTCATATTATAGTCGCTCAGCCACGCACAAATTAATATATGGCACCTTCAAGTGCGATAACATATAACAAATTTATATCCTTTAAGATTTGAACTTTTCATCAGAGGTTTTTTTCTCTGATGCCGAATAACGATTTCATAATGACAATAGTTATATAGTGTCTTGTATTGGATTCGTTGATATTTTTTGTCTACTCTACTTAAGCACTGAAATAAAAGGAATCAAACCAAAACTTTTTCGAATGGTTGCAAATTAAGATTCGGATTTTAGTATAAAGGTGGGTATGAGTAATGATTGATAGATCCAAGTGAAATGCTTGCAGCTTCGAGGAATTCACTGCTATAGTTCCATTTATACATTAAAAATTACATTTCATTTACCGTCTAATAAACCTACATGATAATTATTAGCATATCTTTAAGCCACCTCTTAATTATATATTTCAAAAATATGCCATCACTTCCATTTTACGGTAAGTGAAATACTTAAGTTGTATGGCTACATACATTTCTGGAGTGTAGCAAGTTCGAAAGTTACAGTATTCGACTTAGAAGTTAATAAGTTTCCTTGCGGCGAGACATAGTGAAAGATGGGCTGTACTTGTAGGATTTTAAAAAACAAATATCCTCATCGTTGCACATCCGATAACTTACGGGTTATTGGCATTTCCGTAATAACATAATAAAGATAAAACAATACAATGTCCAACGATTTCTCTCTGCTGATATGGGTATTTTATATTATCAAGAAAGTATGAACATGCCGGCATACTGTCTATACAATATAAACCCGGTAATTGAAACAAATATAACTGAATGAGTGTTGTATGTGATTTCGCGGCTCAGCCGGGCAATAATTTTCATTAAGAACCAATGAAATATATAAAATTAGCGTATATATATACAAAAAACATTTCTCTGGCATGCTACAATTGAAGCAGGAGGGCGATTATACGATAAGGTTTAAAAAAAAGTAACCTCATAAACATCCCCAAGGTTTCATTGAAACATGCATCATAGGCAAAGGATTTCAATTCGGAGAAGATTTAAAGGGAAAATAGCCGCGGTCCTTCAGTTACAATACGACATCGATGTGTTCAAGCTATAGAATTTAATAATTTTCCTTAGTCAGGCATAAATAAAAAGTAAAACAAGCAAGTAAAAAAAGCAACAGAATAGAGAATGGTGACGACAGCTAGCTCTCGACATTTTCGTAAATCAACAGTAAAACATCGCAACAAGTGGGCGGAGTTCTTTTTTAAAGAATTAGAAATCCGTTGCTGTTCTCATACTTGGTACACTTTAATTTGGTCCTCGGACGATTACTTGATTTCATAACTTTTTATCACCTATACACAATAACTTGATTGAGGTACACTACTGGTCGTATATCTATAGTAGTGAGATAAATGTCGAGTTAGAGCACAAACATCCTTTAATCACAATTCACAAAGTATATTTGATTTTTTAATTAGCATCACTGTATCAAAATCGGATTGCTGAGTTTGATTAACCATTTTTAGGAATAATTAATAGTTATTTCATCAAGTATAAATGATGCTCAGCCATATAAAATATTGCCAAATTAATGAAGGAGCATACATAAGATTCATTCTAGGCCATCCGAATAAAAGTATCCATTTTATAGTACTTGCTTTTTATATGTTGTAATTTAATGAAAATAAATTAGCTAATAAATTGAAATATTCATGGGGCATAAAATTACACTCAGAATCGGTTATTCCTAGGTCCGAAATTAATCAGCCTTACAAATCAGTATGGTTGTTCTAGTACTTCAAAATAAGCGTTTGCAGTTAGCTCATTTATGGCATGTAAGCAATACAATAACTTCGACTGAAATAGCGTAAAAATATTTTGAAATGTCAACGAAGTTAACAAAAACGAAGCTAGAATACTGAGACTATAATATATATATTTTATCTGTAATCTCCTTCCTGTGGACGAAAAAGCTTAAGATAAACAAGTCAAATGGGCCTGGACACAAAAATGGTCAAACCACCAGATGTCAGGCCTTTTCTAAAAAAAAAAAACAGCGTCTTATTATACTGAAGATTTAAGAGTTCGCTTTAGAAACTCAGATGCAGAAGCGATCCTAGTTCACCTAAATACCACTTCACTATGTAGGGTTCAAGGTAGTATTTGAATAGAAGACACGACATAGCATTTTATTCGCATATACCAAAGGCAGCAATGAATACCGTCCTTTCTTGATGGATCATTTAGACGGGTTTTTAGTCAAGAAAAAAAAGTAATAAAAAGAATAATAACGAAGAAATGTCGTATTAATTCTATGGATAAAATATTTTTGTTTTGTCTCGTTACAAAATCAACTTCAAATATTTAGTAATATATACTGAGCTAAACTATGTTGTAGACCTTAGCCAAGCTGAATTCCGTGACGCTTAGTAGAGTATTTATGATACCAGTATATATTGAATGCAAGGCGTTTATGCTAAATAAATAAGATAGCTAAATAGATTAACTGTGAACAGTTGACCTAACCCTTATGAGGGTAAGCTTTTTGATATAAAGAGGTTTTTGCTACATTGAGTACGAAATACTATGGAAAAAAAAGTAGGAACTCCAACGGCGAGACTCGAACTCGCAACCTTCTGATATCCTTCTGTATAAGAGTCAGACGCTCTAAACCGATTG
>NW_013185633.1:11522-13343 GCF_000004155.1 Schizosaccharomyces cryophilus OY26 | reverse complement strand
ATAAAATAGAATGAGAAAACTTGAACAAGAAGGGGTATGGTATGAAATGGAATTGTATGGTTGGTAGTTTGATAGTTTGATAGTAAATACTTAGTATCTAATAAATAGCCAAAACAAAACAACCAATGGCCAGTTGGCCGAGCGGTCTATGGCGTAGCACTCAAGTGAAAACTTGGACTGTACAAGTCTTGCTATATCGAATGATGCGAGGGTTCGAATCCCTCACTGGTCAAAACTTTTTCAATCCTTTTTTTACGTTACTTAACTATTACAATTATCTTATCTTTGTTTTTATTTTTCTCTTCTTTTTTTTTTATTTTGTTTTCATTTCAGTCTTATGCTAATATCTCCTCTATTCCGCTTTTATTTGTTTTCCGTTTCCCATTCCTCGAAATTGTAGTCACATAAGTAGTTTGTGTGATAGCAATAAACAAGAAAAAAGTAAAGTACACTTCTCATTGAAAAGTTCAATCTCAAATTTATTTTTAAAACGAGATTCTACGGCAATCTCCTCTATGGAGCATTAATATAATTTGTAGTAAAGCTTCCTTTATAGAATAAGTCGTTAATCTACACATACTGCAACAATCGATCAAGTACAAGGAGGTGTGGTGGCATCCATACCTTATCGTCCTTAAAAGGCCGTATCTGAAGGGTTTAAGAAATCATCATACGAAAGGTGTAAGATTTCTACCGTGGCAGTCCGGATGTTATTAATTACCCTTAATATTTCAAAAGTACATTGTTTGCGTACTACTCGACTAGAGGAACACATCTATATGTATATCTAGATATTTACTCACTAAATCCGAATATTACATCAGTTTATTATTCAAAAACAAATGTTTACTTCAACTCAACTTCATATACTAATTATATATACTTATATGTGATTGACTAAATTATAAAATTCTTGCATGGTTTATGTTTAGTTTCTGTAGTCGATAGCTTATTATTTAGTAGAACCCATGATATATTGAATATTACAATTATTGCGTCTTTACAACTTCACCACGATATACAACGACCATTCTCATAATCAATTTCAGATGGAGTGGTGCTATTATAGCAAATGTGAACATCACATGTAGCTCGGTTGCTACGTTAATCTCCAGAATGCTGCCAAATTACATCAAGTTACTGAGATTAATAACGATGGGCAGTTAGAATCTTGAAGTTGACCCGACGAAGAAATCCGTTATATACTCAAATTTTCGGTACCTAGGTAAACAAATTACAGTGTTTCCACCAAAGCTTTCATGTTGCTTCCCTTGATCCTACCATGTAAGGAACTTAAACGTAAACGTAAACTCGTGAGTTTGATTGATGCATGAACAAAACCTGTATTTTGTACTGAAGACATTTTTCTAACTATCTGCTATGTATCTTGTAAAATCGATTCAAACTAACAAGCCACAGTCTTCTTATAGTATACTTTCGAAGAAAACGTGAATGCTAGGGTAGAATCAATTCACGTCGAATAATTTTCGGATCCAAGCATCGAATGTTGTTATGGATTCATCTACACCGTATTACGAGCAAACTAATTCTTATGAGTTTGGTACCCATGACTGCATTTTGATTTTAGCAACATCCAGAAAACATACTTCTTTGTTTGAGAATATGGCAGCATTACTCATATTAAAGATCAAAGTCAGAAGTTTCTGTTACATCTACAGTTGTTAATGGGCTTTGGGGAAAATGATGAAGCCTAAAGCAAGAATCAAACAAACACCAGTTAAATTCCAATTGAACGATCAGTCCTTGATTTCTAAACCATTATGTGGTTCTTTATTACTGAGCATCATACACCATCCGAAG
>NW_013185633.1:7677-10551 GCF_000004155.1 Schizosaccharomyces cryophilus OY26 | reverse complement strand
CTCCTACACATTGCTGAAACTCCACTTACTGGATGTTGGACTTTTATTGTTAGTAACGGAAAAAGATGACTGAGTAGTTGAAGAACATCTTAGAAAAATACTTGTAATTATGTTCTCTCACACATCGCTAAATTCAAGAATATGAATCCAACTTTGGAATTTGCTGACTTTGTCTTGGACTTGGACCTTGCTTTGCACTTGCACTTGCACTTGCACTTGCATTCGCACTTTGGGCTTTGGGCTTTGGGCTTTTAGTTGAAATTTTGATAAAGGAATCGTCTCTAACCTAAAATACTGTGAATACGTCTCGTTGGCTTATTCAATTCCTAGTTGAGATGTTTCGTCCATCACAGCTCAATCAGACAACAGGGAACAATCGATGGCTTTAAATGTTTGTGTATTTTTTAATCAGCAGATACACGAAATAAGGAACTTTTGGATATTCAATCGATATTGGGATTTTATGATCTGCTTCACCATTATTCAGACGTGGAGACAGAGCATCTAACCGAGATAATACTTTGTTTAATAGCCGAAACATGTGAAATAAAATTATATTATATTATATATATATATGTATATACATGTACATGTAAATATAAATGTAAATGTAAATGTACAAACATTTCTTGTACACTTGATGTTGTCAGGGATTAACGATCAGCGGTCAGGCTTTTCTAAACTGGCAATGATTGTAAATGTATAGCGTGCTCATATCTCTTACTACCTTTGCGTTGATAACTTTCAAACTTGTTCGTATAAATGAGAGGATTGGGATGTTATGAGTGAGAGAGTGCGTGACAGACGGTAGCTTGTATCTATTTCTAAGCTAATTTTTGCTTCAACAGTCGTAACTTTAAGGATTGAAAAAAAGCGGTCTTTACGTCATGTTCTTAAGGCTATCGGTAATAAACGTCATTGTTTCCTTGGTTAACTAACAAGTTAGAAAGCAGAAAGTAAGTTAGAATAAGTTAACCCAAGTAACCCAAGAAATTAAGTGAACGAAACCTAAAAGAGTGATTCATCTCAGTAACCTTTAAGCGTGTTTGTATTTTGCCCAAAACGGTACCTTGTTTTGATATTTTCTTAAATTTCTCGACTTACTTAAATTCTATCCCCAAAAACATCGATTGTTACCTTATTAATACTCCTGCAGACGAATTCTATGTCTATCTTTAGACCTTCAGTTAAAGAGGAAATCAAGATGTCATCGAAGTAGAAGTAGAAGTTGAAGTAGAAGTAGATAATGAAGAAGCGAGGCTACGATAAGAAGCACTACGGTTTGTTGAGATGTCTTTAAAATTAGTTCAGCTACTGCTGTTGATGCAGGTGGCATATGAGTGTTTTCACAGACTTCAAAAAGAGGTTATAAAAGAGTTTCTACACATCGTTTAATTTCATGATTTCGTGATTATTATTCGGTGTCTTCCATGACTAGCGTCACAGGTACTCCGATTCCACTCAACCAGTAAAGAAACAGCTTTTAGTGATGCATTGGAAATTTGTTCGTTGGCGGTCATTGCTTTCAAGAGCTCATAGTTAACTATCATTTTGTTTTCGTTGGCATGTTCAGACTTCTTTTTTAGGATTTTTCTTATTTCATCGTTGTTTTGGGCAATGTACTGCTCAAAATTCCATCGTTGAATTTCCTTAAACTCAAACAATTTCGTAAGTTAAAATAATTGAGTCAATTGACAGTCTGTTCGATGAAGTCTTCAAAAAACAAATATTTCCTTCAAAAGCGAGAGAAGTGCTGATTGCTTGTTTGGTAGATCAATAACAACCCGCTTGACTATCTGGGTCTCAAGTGATTCCTTCTTAAGGATTTGTAAAACCTTTGGTTTATGTGAATAGAGGGAGTATCGAATCTCTCAGCCGTTTTCTTCATCCTTTTTTTAAACCACACCATTCATCTCTTAGAAATCAAAGTATCTCTGTGGTCAAATTTTGAGGACTACAGCGATTATATTTACCTTTCATCAACTAAGATGAATAACAAAAGCTGTGTAAAAAATCTATGAGAGCCCGATAATTACTTGCATTGTTCCAGAATTATTTGCGTGATTTTGGTTTAGACTACTCAAATTGAAACTCGTTAATAAACGCAACTTGAGATGAATTCCTGTTTCAGAATAGTTACACTTATCTTCACCATTTGATTTGAGAGTCCTCTCAAGTTATTTCCTGCAATCCTAATCTAAATTCGAAATGGCTTTGTAAGAATAGAGCTTCTAACAAATAGTGTTACGCTGAACAAAGCTGGCAGATGCCTCTGTCAATTTAGTCAGTTATTTAACTGCTAATGATTTATCTACGTACCTTCAATTTATGAAGAGGAAACAAGTAAACGTTTCGTCCGGTTAGATCAACTTAATGCATCAGGAGAGAATGAAATAGAAACTGAGTCGAATGGATCTTGATGAAGGACTTTGTCCCTGAGCAACCTACAGACATTATTGAAAGTGTGCAGTGCATATATGGGAGAGGGTAAACCCATACTTAGACCAGATCAATGTGAAAGAACCAGAGATCTATATACCGGAGGAACACGCATTATCCGACTTTTAAAGGGACTAGGTTAGAAACTGATGCTTCTGGTTTTGCTACAGGAACCATACTCTCTCAAAAACAGAACGGTGGAATTTATCATCCTATTGCGTTCCATTCAGCAATGTTCATAGATCGGCAAAGAATTTGGTCTACTTGGGAAAAAGAAGCCTATGCAAGTATTGCAGCTCTCCGAAAAGAGTATCATTTTCTTGTCTGATACTAACGTTGTGGTCAATTACAACCATTACCTATCGCGGAAAACCTCTTTCAGACATTATTCAATGGATTCTATAAAGGGATTACCAGTTTCTCAAGGTAAAGATG
>NW_013185633.1:6532-7567 GCF_000004155.1 Schizosaccharomyces cryophilus OY26 | reverse complement strand
ATCAACTTAATGCATCAGGAGAGAATGAAATAGAAACTGAGTCGAATGGATCTTGATGAAGGACTTTGTCCCTGAGCAACCTACAGACATTATTGAAAGTGTGCAGTGCATATATGGGAGAGGGTAAACCCATACTTAGACCAGATCAATGTGAAAGAACCAGAGATCTATATACCGGAGGAACACGCATTATCCGACTTTTAAAGGGACTAGGTTAGAAACTGATGCTTCTGGTTTTGCTACAGGAACCATACTCTCTCAAAAACAGAACGGTGGAATTTATCATCCTATTGCGTTCCATTCAGCAATGTTCATAGATCGGCAAAGAATTTGGTCTACTTGGGAAAAAGAAGCCTATGCAAGTATTGCAGCTCTCCGAAAAGAGTATCATTTTCTTGTCTGATACTAACGTTGTGGTCAATTACAACCATTACCTATCGCGGAAAACCTCTTTCAGACATTATTCAATGGATTCTATAAAGGGATTACCAGTTTCTCAAGGTAAAGATGCAATTTTAACCATTGTAGATTGCTTTAACAAAATGGCTTGGTTTATCACTTGTGATACAACCACTACCTAGGATCAATTAGTTAAAATATTTGAGGTCAAAATCATATCCAACTCACAGATATCCAAATGACATTGTTTCCGATCGAAGACCTGTTTTTATTTCTGATAAATGGCGACAACATATAAAAAACCATAACATGCATCTTAGGTTCTCTTTAGATATCATCCATAAACCAAAGGATTTGAACAGAGTGTGTAAAGCATACCCAAAGCTTATTGATTTAATCCGTCACACTTCTTTAACACAAGAGCTGCAACAAAATGCTATAATAATGGAATAATAACGAATACCACTTAATATTCATAGTTCTAAAGAATCTTCGCTTAATATCAAGTAAATGAACCAGATCCCTGGACATTACTAGTGCCTAGATACGTAGTACAACAGAGCCCAATTAACGTATATGTATACAATCTACGACCAGTTTTGTTTTATTCCGCTCGAAACACAATGATTATACGGA
>NW_013185633.1:3793-6432 GCF_000004155.1 Schizosaccharomyces cryophilus OY26 | reverse complement strand
GGTAAAGATGCAATTTTAACCATTGTAGATTGCTTTAACAAAATGGCTTGGTTTATCACTTGTGATACAACCACTACCTAGGATCAATTAGTTAAAATATTTGAGGTCAAAATCATATCCAACTCACAGATATCCAAATGACATTGTTTCCGATCGAAGACCTGTTTTTATTTCTGATAAATGGCGACAACATATAAAAAACCATAACATGCATCTTAGGTTCTCTTTAGATATCATCCATAAACCAAAGGATTTGAACAGAGTGTGTAAAGCATACCCAAAGCTTATTGATTTAATCCGTCACACTTCTTTAACACAAGAGCTGCAACAAAATGCTATAATAATGGAATAATAACGAATACCACTTAATATTCATAGTTCTAAAGAATCTTCGCTTAATATCAAGTAAATGAACCAGATCCCTGGACATTACTAGTGCCTAGATACGTAGTACAACAGAGCCCAATTAACGTATATGTATACAATCTACGACCAGTTTTGTTTTATTCCGCTCGAAACACAATGATTATACGGAGGGATTCTCACCGTAACAATATGATTGTCAAATTGTATATTGGTTGGTATTCATCAAGTAACATTGCGCTTCCTGACATCTTTTTATCGATAATAAATTATTACAATATTTCATATTAGGAGTGCGCAATTAGTGTCTTAAAACCGACCTTTGATCTCGAAGGATGATATTATCTACGACCTTCGCAAGACGAATTCAGGCTACTATTTATAATATTGTAGACATTGGTGTTATCGCGACAAATCTATCCTTAGCTTAATCTATCATTACTCACTCAAGAATGCAACAAAACACAAGACATGGAGTCGTATCTACGGCGGATAAGCTACAAGTTACTTAAGAATATCGTTTTCCCGTGAACCATAAATCTTTGTTGCGGGAATCTTAATGGAAAACAGCACTATGCAATCGCTTTTATGTCTACCTTGCTGACTTCTGCATAACCTAATACTATGACTAACGACTGAGTATGTGAAGCAATTATCACTCCAATTGATCAAACAATTGACGAAACCAATGATTCATATAAAGAGAAATTAACCCTATCTAATCATGGTTGGAGTTTATGTCGGTGATCTAAACTTTTAAAGACAAAACTCTTGTTTCTTCGACATTTGAAACCCCAGGTATTATTTCTAGCTCAAACTGTTTAACAAAGAAAAAAAGAAGGAAAAGGTGTGCAAAGATCGTGTATAAACAAACCCTTACTTACTCCCAAATATATTTCCCACTACAGAGGAAGCGAAGGATCACATAATCCGAAAATAAACTAGTATTCTTCTTCTTCACTAGCTGATGATAATAGCTGAATATATCCCAGTGCTAAGCATTTATAGATTATACTTTTCAAGATCAGCTTTGGCTTCTTCAGTGGACGAAGAGAGCAATGATCTTGCAGGTAGGTAGTTTATTCTCTCATTGAAATTTTATTTACGACACCATTTTTCGTATGATATATATGTATAAATAAATATATAAATATTTGTGAATCACAGGGATCTTATAGTAGATTTGTTTGAACGGGGTAAAGTAAAGAACAATTCATGAATAAACATGCTGGTAAATCAAGTCATATAGTATTTAACTGCAATTTTCATTAAAGTGGAAACTTAGAGTATAAAAAATTTGTTATTCTAGCTTTCTGTTACAATAATCAAACTTTACTAACATGATAATTCAGATGATTTTACGACAAAAGTTGACAAGCATCCAGTATTGAAATAGGTATTTAAATTCGGGAACCAACATGGTTTATTCGAGCTTATTCCAAGCTTTGAGATATAATTTCATGTTCATATTTTTCTATGACAGAGTTGAAAATTACATTCGGTGAATTCCAATTGCATTTAAAAATAATTATATCAGACGAGGAAAGCACAACCTATATTATTGTATATTTGATGAGATGTATTCATTTTTTAAAAAAGAAAAAGAAAAGGGAAAAACTTATAACAATAACAACAATAACAACAACAACAAATAGTAAACAAATGCACAGTAGATGGAAGTGCTGATTATCAATAAAATGATTACTTGTGATTAAGGGACTTGGGGTTGATGATATAGTTATGAAAGAAAGACTTGATTCAGGATCGTGAAATTTAAGAAAATAAGTCTATATAAAGCACAGCATGGAGATGTACAGTGAACAGTGAACAGTGAACAGTGAACAGTGAACAGAGTACTAGGTAGGGTGTTCAGGTTTTGTGAGTGCAAATTCATATTGTATAAATTTAACGCTTGTAGCAAAGCAAGGAATCCGTTGTGGTCCAACGGCTAGGATTCGTCGCTTTCACCGACGCGGCCGGGGTTCGACTCCCCGCAACGGAAAATATTTTTCTTTTTCTTTCTTTGTTCTTTACAATTCCTATAATTTTATTCTTTTTTTGCTTTTTCTTTCTTAAATAAAAATACACATTTTTCGAACCTTCTGTCGACATTTAGAAACATGGAAAAGTTCAATCTATTTTTTATATTCTATCACGTCCCATCAATCTTTTCCTTCGTCGTTAACATAGCAAAGACAATTTACAAAGAGCATGTTATAATTCATTATGAGCATTATTCAAAAGATGATTGCTTTTAACAACCTCATTTAAAAATT
>NW_013185633.1:0-3693 GCF_000004155.1 Schizosaccharomyces cryophilus OY26 | reverse complement strand
TTTCTGTTACAATAATCAAACTTTACTAACATGATAATTCAGATGATTTTACGACAAAAGTTGACAAGCATCCAGTATTGAAATAGGTATTTAAATTCGGGAACCAACATGGTTTATTCGAGCTTATTCCAAGCTTTGAGATATAATTTCATGTTCATATTTTTCTATGACAGAGTTGAAAATTACATTCGGTGAATTCCAATTGCATTTAAAAATAATTATATCAGACGAGGAAAGCACAACCTATATTATTGTATATTTGATGAGATGTATTCATTTTTTAAAAAAGAAAAAGAAAAGGGAAAAACTTATAACAATAACAACAATAACAACAACAACAAATAGTAAACAAATGCACAGTAGATGGAAGTGCTGATTATCAATAAAATGATTACTTGTGATTAAGGGACTTGGGGTTGATGATATAGTTATGAAAGAAAGACTTGATTCAGGATCGTGAAATTTAAGAAAATAAGTCTATATAAAGCACAGCATGGAGATGTACAGTGAACAGAGTACAGAGTACTAGGTAGGGTGTTCAGGTTTTGTGAGTGCAACTTCATATTGTATAAATTTAAAGGTTGTAGCAAACCAAGGAATCCGTTGTGGTCCAACGGCTAGGATTCGTCGCTTTCACCGACGCGGCCGGGGTTCGACTCCCCGCAACGGAAAATATTTTTCTTTTTCTTTCTTTCTTTGTTCTTTACAATTCCTATAATTTTATTCTTTTTTTGCTTTTTCTTTCTTAAATAAAAATACACATTTTTTGGACCTTCTGTCGACATTTATAAACATGGAAAAGTTCAATCTATTTTTATATTCTATCACATCCCATCAATCTTTTCCTTCTTCGTTAGCAAAGCAAACACATGTGGCTACTCATTTATTATTCAAATGATTCCATTATCAACCAAATAAGCGTATGTTTTAACAAACTTGAGTCGTGACTTTCATGATTTTGTAAATTCATGCTGCCTCCTTCGCTTAAATTAATAGTTCTTTTACCATGAATGTCAATCTTTAGCCAGTAGTTATTAGTTCACTAACGCAAATGAAAAAGCGAGAAAGTCAGTTCGTTTAAGGAAACAGGCCACCACACCACCATCTTTCATGACAGCTTTGAAGTTGACTTTGCCATATTGCCGAAAAGAAGAATTTAACTCTGTGCACAGATTCCAACTTACGAATTCGTCGTAATTAATATGTACCATTATCATGTATAAATTGAATTAACTTCAACATAACAAAAATACACGTTCGCCAAAATGTTCATTGCTTTCACAATTCGTTAATATTTTCTCAGTTAATTATTAAAGTGATTTAATGTAGAGTACAGAATAGACCGTTTACTTTATGTTTAACTTAGCAAAGAAATTGAAAGAAATTTATCATGCGAATAAGTGAACAGTGCAAAAGAAAAGCGCTATGGATAAGTATGTATATACACATAACTTTTTTCAAAAACTTGTACCATCCGGAAAGGAATTAACCAAATAGAATTACACTCGTTTAAGTCTGTAATAAACAAGGAATCTAACAATAACTATTTTTAACTTATAATTTTTCATATAAAAATGAAAACTATGAATAACAAATATGAAAAGACTCCTTTATCCTCCCGCTACAATTGTACTGGGGATATAGATTTGTGTAATAAATGGGAGGTATATATGTTTGAATTAGAATTTTATAGTCATATAGATATATTTACTCGATATAATCAACCAAGCTTCTGTAGCTCAGTTGGTGGTAGCGTCCCTCTCATACTATGACAGGGGAAGGTCGTGAGTTCGAGCCTCACCAGAAGCATCTATAGGTCGGATAGCACAGTTGGCTAGTGCGCATGACTGTTAATCATGAGGTCGAGGGTTCGAGTCCCTCTCTGACCGTAGCTTTTTGATTCAGCTTTTTTTGAGCTATAAA
Source organism: Schizosaccharomyces cryophilus OY26 (assembly GCF_000004155.1). Classification (NCBI taxonomy): domain Eukaryota; kingdom Fungi; phylum Ascomycota; class Schizosaccharomycetes; order Schizosaccharomycetales; family Schizosaccharomycetaceae; genus Schizosaccharomyces; species Schizosaccharomyces cryophilus. Next base: position 1,770 of record NW_013185633.1, on the reverse strand, counting down.
ATATCTCATATTAGTCTCAATTACCAAATTTCAGTGACCGCCTAATATGTCATGGATGTGATCACTAAAAATTAATCCAGTGGACAATTTTTAGTGATAAATTTAATGTGTTCTTTAGAAACCGTTGGCTCGAGTCGGATAGGGGTAATCTTTTTTCCTTTGTTCTTTAGCTTCACACACATAAAGTTCAAGAATACCGTTTCTTAACGATATCCTATTATCTTATCAAGTTGAAGCAAAGCACTAAGTATCTAACGAAATAATATTTGTATATATGTCGTTAGTTATTATTATAAAACATATATAGACACTAGTAATGTCTGGTTTAACTAATAAGAAAGTATTTCGATGATCTTATTTAGCCACACCAGTCAAACAGCTAACGTAATCCATTTCTTTGTAAGACAAAGTCTCTTTTTCTAAAGGACTTTCGGTCCATTCGTTTAAAACGTATTTACTATGCTTTGTTTATCATTCGTTAATGTTCATAAATACGCTAATATGATAGTGTATTGTAACACTTATAATATTACAAATCACCTATCGTGACAATATGAACCAAAGTCTTTTACAGTTTTCTCGCCGATAAAATATAAAGCGAAGTTGTTGCAAAGGATGGGATGACCCATATCACTCGTATACGAAGGACAACATCAATACCTGAATAGATGGGAAGACACGTTTTATGTCCAACTGATGACATAGTCGAGGACCATAAATGAAGGAACAAAGCTTAGGACATGATTCTGATCATGATATTTTTTAGAGAAAAATGTTCACGCCAAATCTGGAACCGAAGTATGTAATTACTAGTGTTTGTCAGCTTTGTTTTAATTTATAGATGGATTCACTTCGTTCTCACAAAATGAATTTTGCAAAATTTACATTGGAGCTCCTCAATTTATCCCTGTTGTTTAATTTGTTATTTCAAAAGGTGAAAATTCAGTTTTCGAAGTGGATCTTATGGAAGTAGTCTTGCTTGAGCTGCATATATTTACGTAAAATAGCTTCATTGCAAATATTCTCTTAGTTATATCTTTGATAACTGTGATAGGATCTACGAACATAACTTACTTCAAATGAGATTACCGTCAGAGGAGACATAGTATTGGTACTAGAACCAACTACCATGAGAAATAGTGTAATGCAAAATGATATTATAAGAATATTGTGATTAAAACTACGATAAAGTGTAAGCGGAATAGGAGAAATACTTCATGAGTAATAATATAGTTGAGTGTGGATTTCGTAATTGGTAATTGTATCTGTTAAGTTGAAACTGAATTAGAATATATGGTTATTGCTAATCTTAGTATAGAAAAAAATTGATTGGCTAGTTAACGCAAATATACGGACTTACTCGGAAAAATCACCCTCGTTGATGATTTTGTTTGGAAACATTCTCGGTAATTATTCCTCCTCTGTTCGAATACAATTACTAATTAATCATGTGAATATAATTGGTGTTTGAATTTGTGTTTACACTTCTCGTTTCTTTTGTCTCCAATTCATGTAATACCTAATAATAATTCAGCGCTACGAATTTCGGGTAATACTTAGGAATATTAGGATTTTATCAATAAGTAACATTAAACATTCTTTCACAACTTGTAGATTACTTTGTTTTAGCACATCCTTGCTTTTTAAGACGAACGGCGGATACAAAGGTGTTGGAACAGTTAGTGTCTATGGTAGGAAAGCGAAACTACAAATCTTAAAGGTTAAATACAGAATAATGTACTATGAAACTAGTAGCATTTATAGCCTTTA